>NC_030852.1:22731657-22771743 GCF_000208745.1 Theobroma cacao
TCCTGGGTATGTGTCTGGCATTCGATAGTAATCCCTTTTATTGTAAATGTCTCCGCTGGAAGTCATGGGTCCTTTTGTATTGTGAATACAATCTAACAATGTGAATATGTTAACAATGTGAATATGTGTATGCAATGTAAATTGCTAAATACATGATTGGTATAGTGCATGTATATTATTATCGATAATGCCATTGTGTTTTGGCTATGTTCACACCCGGGAAAAGGTGTGTGTGTGTGTATGCATGATATGATAAATTTGTTAAGCAAATGTAAATGTATAGGCTTTCTTGGGCTTAGTGAGCTATGCTCATTGAGCTCATGCGCCGGTCATAACCCGAAAAATTGGGTCGTGACAATTTAACTAACTATATTTTAAATATATTATTTTGTCAACATATAACAAAGGAAATTGCTTGTCCAGATGGTGGAGACGGTGAGTGCTTTCCTGCATGGCTTGGGTTCGAGTCCTGATGCAGCAATTTTATTCAACTATTGTAAACGGGTTCAGGTAACAGGTATCCAAAGTGTGATACCCGAACCCTACCCGAATCCAATTCGGGTAGTAAAATCACTACCCGAATCCATTTCGAATTTGTTTATTGGGTATCCTAATCCGATATAATCGGGTCAGATACCTGCGGGTACCCTATAATAGGGTACCCGTTGACATCCCTAACCAAAACCAAGTTTTTTCTTCCTTTTTCTCTTTTTCTTTCTTCTCCTTCTAGGGTTTAGATGTACTGAAAATTAGGGTTAAAGGCTGTAAATTTAGTGCTCAAGAAGTTTGGAGAAGAAAGGAAAGAAAACATGGAAAAGAAAGTGAAGAAAACTTGATTTCATGGTGTATAAAGAGAAAATGGCATGGAAGCTTCAAGAATGGCGTGGAGCATGGATGAACAAGAAGAAAAATCTAGTGGGGGAAAGGATAAGATCGGTCTTGGCCTAAAAAAATTAGAGTCAAAGCTTCCTTTGGAAGCTTTGACCAAACTTCACATAAAATTACCATTTTACCCTTTTTGTTTCCTTCCATTTTAATTTAGTCCTCCCAACACTCATTTAACTTCAATTTCCTTCTATTACCTTCTTTTACACATGTACAAACAAAGTATGAAGTTTGTACTCCAACGCGATGTTCTCATAATATTTAAAATATTTATTTGCTCGCGCTATCTTTACTTAATAAAGACATGCAGCCCCATTAACGTCATTTTTCTCCAAAATCCTCTCAGTATTCTTTTCCCCTACTTAGATTGACCATATATTCCTTCATGGAAAATTTTTGACATTGAATAAAAAATTAATATTTTAATATTATTTTATTTCAAAAATTTCCTTTTGTCTCCTCTTGTCCCCTTGGTACCCAAAATACCTTATTATGCCTCAATTGACTTCCGAATCACTTTTTATCTCGAAAATTCTTATTCGATAAAAAAAATATTATTATTTTATTATTATTTTCTCGCATGCGGAATATTTTATCTCAACTGTTCCTTTCATCTTTCATCACTTTTAAACATTATGGTTAACCTCAATTGGCATCCAATAAGTTTTATTAGTCACCACATCAAGTACAGGGTATTACACCATAGCCATGGAAGCCCTTTTATCATTTAACAATTATATAAGCATTATGTTGTCTAGATTTTTGAACAATGTTGAAACAAATTTTCAACACTTTGTTCTTAAATTTCTACAATATATTAAGCAATAAAAAAAACCCTACAAAAACTCTAATTGTTCCAATATCTTGCCTACATAGTCATTCATTGTATGTACAAATATGAAGGCACAAAAAAATAATAATTGAATTAAATGAAAGACCAAGACTACCTAGAAAATTCTGAAACTGTACGTGAACAATTTTAACACATGTTCTTTCAATATTAAGCAACCAAACATAAAAATAGATCAACCAAATTTTAATCAAACAAACTTCTGTAAGTTACTAATATAGTCAAACATCTCATACATAAATTTGGTGGCCAGATTCTTAGGAAAACAATTGAAAACAAAATAGTACAGTAAATTATCTAAAATTTGAAACAAGTTTTTCAAAATTAAAGGAGAATTAATTTAGGATATGGGTCACATGTAAAAGAGTTGTACCCACAAGGCCTGCATGGATTGGTGCACACCAACAACCCGCATGCACATGATAGTCGACATGAAAGGGATTCGATAACTGCTAAGAAGAGTGTGAGCCAAGTAAAATATTATAAGGCAATTCCATATTTAAGTTTTCCTTATTGATTGCTTTGCTTGCACAACAAATACCCTTAATTTTTAAGACATTATCTTACTGTTTTTTTTACTTTACTCGCACTTTAAGGATATCTAATATTAAAATATTTTTTTATTTACTTTATTTGCGTTACAAGTAGGTTTAGGATGAGCTATTTCTATAAATAATCCCTTTATGTTTCATTATAAAATTGAATAGGGTTCCTAGATTTCATTTTCCATTGAACAAGGTTTTCTTGATTCCATTTTTTTTAACAAGGGTTTCTTGATTCCATTCTTTTGAGACATTATATTTTTCATGGCATTAGAGCAGGTTCCTAACCTAGTTTTTTTTTTCCAGCCATGATGTTGATCTAATTGTGGTAGAGTGATGTCTTTTCCTTGTAATTCATTCTCCGTTGGCTACTTAAGCACCGTATGTGGTTTGTTGTCTATCGGTTAGTTGGGCGTAGTACGTGATTTGTTTTTCATCAGTTGCTTGGTCGTCGTTCGTGATTTGTTTTTTGTCAGTTGCTTGAGCGCCATACGTGATTTATTCTTTGTTGACTGTTTCGGCTCTATATGTGATTTGTTCTTCATTGGCTGCTTTGGTGCCGCACGTGATTTGTTCTTTATCGACTGCTTCGGTGTTGCATGTGATTTGTTTTTCATTGGCTACTTCAATGCCATACTTGTTCTCCATCGACTACTTCGACGTTGCACATGATTTGTTTTTCGTCGGCTGCTTGGGCCCCATATGTGATTTATTCTCTATCGACTACTTCGGCATTGTACACGATTTGTTCTTCGTCGGTTACTTCTACACCACACGTGATTTTTTCTTCATTAGCTACTTTGGTACTGTATGTGATTTGTTCTCTGTTGGTTGCTTCGAAACCGCACATGATTTGTTATACCGTCAACAAGTATTAGAGAAGTTGCCTATACAGATATTGTGATCGAAATATGACTCAATTTAAAAGAGCAATTTACTCAGGGAATTACATCTCGAGTATATGAATTGAAGTGATCCATTGCATTATTACAATGGTCGCATTTAAAGTTGGAAATGTTATTAAGATAACTAAGAAGGAGCTGCCTCAAATGAACTCACAAAGCTAGTTGGGACTCCGAAGAAGACTTGTGGTGGAGAAAGACCACGAGGCAACGAGGGCGTTACCTGAATCAAGTGGGGAGAATATCATAGTCTGTGAATCTGTGACCAGTTCAAGCCGATGGGGGGCTCAGCACTTATGTGTTGCACAAGCCACAGAGGCTCAAATCAACCTTAAGGTGACATCACTTTGGGGCCCATCAATAACTAGCATCAGACCACCATTGATTGGGGGTTTCTTGATACTTCGCACACTTGTAAAGCCAAGTTGCATGTTGCTAAATTTTTTATTCACGTAAGTATATGTATCGAATAAATAATATAATGGTAAGTAGAATATTGATCCCACAGAGAATTGAATTAATTCCTACCATTAAGTACTAAAATTAACATACCTTAATTTTATCCAAACAATTAAAATTAAAACTAATATACTAAAAATAAAACTAATATAAAATTTATCAACAAATTTGTTTTAAGAAATTTAATTAACTATCAGACCTATGATTATGATATCCTTCAATACTTCATCTGATTATTTTCTCTCTCTCTTAACTTAGTTTAATGTATTAAGTTGCTAACCTAGAGTCATAATTTATTTACAAGTCTTTGTCAAGTTTCTCATAAAAATAACTCTTCCAACTAATTTACTATATGTCTATGCAAATTAAATTGAAGAAAAATTCATTAAGTTCAAACCGCCTAATCAACTAAATGTATTTGATCATACGCTATTCTATTCAAGATCTACCTAAATCTCCTTTGTCAAGATTTAACTTAAGTTTCCAAATTAATCTAAGTAATGATCAGGCAATTAGAAATATTAACAACAGAATAGAATAAACAACTTAAAACCATCAAATATAAGCAAAAGAGAGATAAATAATTCAAACTATGTATTGAGCTCAATCATAATCTTAGATAACTAAATTAGTTCCCCATAATGTCACACATCATCATCAAATAAAGTTTAAACATTGAAATCAAACCAAGAAAATAAAAGAAAAACAAAAAAAATAAAAAAACTTTAAGAGTGAAAATCTTGATCTTTAAATCTTTTGAATTCTTCAATTTCTTCTCAGCTCCAATAAGACATTTTTCAATGATTTTTTTGTGGCTAAATCTCAACTCTAAATTTGGTGTTTCGTGCCTCCAAAAGTCCTCTAAAAGGTTGCATAAATAGAGTGTGAGATTGGATCAGGAAAAAAGTCAAATCCGACAAGGATTGCTTCACCAAACTAGGAAAGCTATGGCTTACCTTCATGAAGGCTGTGGCCTTGACCATTTAAATAGCCAAAACACATGATTTTTAAGTTGAGGTGCCACGGCCTGCCTCCTCCAAGGCCGTGGTCTTGTTTGGACTACTACAGTGCTTCAACTTCGACAAGGCTTTTGACCACATTCTAGGTCGAATTGGGCAAAGTGGTAAATATGAAAGTTGTAGAGTTTTCTCTTAGCTTTCTAATGGTTTAAGAATAACCTCATTCAAATTTTGTAGAGAAAGTTATGGTCAAAATACCGAGACATATGTAGTGAAGTCTACATCTCATGAGCACTTAGATTAATAACTTTTCACCCTTTTAATTGCACACCTACAAAATCAACAAATTAATCAATAATAATATATCTTTGGCATATTAACGTCGATTTTAGCCCAAAATTAACTAAGGTTAGATTGACTCACCTAATTAACTAACATAAAGTAATTAAATAAAATAAAACCTAACTAATTTCTATGCATTACTGCAAAAACTAAGTTAAATTATTATCAAAATTAAGTCCAAATAACTCTATATGATAGAATTATCATTGCATCAGTAGAGCACACCTAGACAAGCCTTGCAGAGTGACATGGGTTGACAAGCTCGACACGTTAGCCCAACGTGCCAAGACCACGCACGAGTAGTTAAAGCATGAGAAGGTTGCATAGTTGAATGTCGTGCATACACAAGGAGAGCGTGTGGGTCAAGTACACCAAGAGGCTACATGCCAGAAAACCGCGCGGACACATGCTACATGATAGGGGGTTATACACATCTCAACTCACAACAGGGGGTTGCGCACAACATAGCCGTGCATACTTGGAACATGTGGTTCGGACACGCTTAAAAGGTGCACACATGGGCATCGCACGGGAGGAAAGTGTGCATGGCTTGTGCACACATGAAAGCCTCAAACACATGAATCATGCACATTTAGCCCACACCTCGAGAAACCATGCACATAATGGGCGCACCCCAAATAGCCTTACATGAGAGTGTTGTGCATACTAGGACAACACACTTGTGAGTTGCACACCACAAGGTCTTGACTGAGCACTTGAAGGCCTCGTATGAAAGAGACACACCCTAATGGCCAAAATGGTTACAATGCGATGCCTTGTTCTTGAAGAAAAAGTCTACATGAATATTTTTCAAAGCTTTGTCAAATAGGGATGATTTCTTTTTATGGGCTCCATTAAACTTTTCGCATATGCTATGATTTCTTAGCTAAAACAATATTTGGATACCAATTTTTACGTTAAGAATCTTAATAAATTTAAATATTTTCTGAGATTGAGTTGGCATGTTCTTCAGCTGGCATCAAATTAAGTTAACACAAATATCTTAACATTTTAGTAGAGTGTGGTCTCACATGTTGCAAACCGGCTTCCTCACCTATGGATCAATAGCATAAGCTTAATCTTGATTCAGAACAACTTTGTAATAGTCCTGAAAATATAGGAGTCTCATTGGTAAATTACTTTATCTCATGATCACGCGTTCGTATATTAGTTACACAGTGCACATCCTAAGTCAATTTATGCACAAGCTGAGACAGCCACACTTTGATGCCGTTGTAAGAATTCTTCGACATCTCAAAATGCGCCCAAACAAGGTCTTTTATTCCTTCTTGCATATCTAAAAAATTTTGTTAATTTGACTGATTTCATCTTAGTATCAAATGGCAAATATATTCACCAAAGCACTTGATCGAGAGCAGTTTCAAGCTTTGGTAGGTAAGTTGGGCATTTCCAATCTTCATGCTTCCATATGAGGTGAGTAAAGGAGAATTAATTTAGGATATGGGTCACATGCAAGAGAGACGTATGCATAAGGCTAGCATTGCACACCAGCACCTCGTGTGCATAGGACAAGCCTTATGAAGGGGATTTGATAGCTGTCAAGAAGAGTAGTAACCAAGTAAAGTATTATAAGGCAATCAGAATGCTTTTCATATTTAAATTTTCTTTACTTGTTGATTACTTTGTTTGCACAACAAGTAAGCGCAGTTTTTAGGACATTTTTTTTTACTTTACTTACACACCAAGAAAGTCTAAGATTATAATACTTCTTTATTTATTTTACTTATATTACAAGTAGATTTAGGATGAACTATCTTTATAAATAGTCTCTTTATGTTTCATTATAAAACTAAATATGATTTCCTTGATTCCATTTTCCATAAAACAAGGATTTCCTGATTCTATTTTTTCTGAACAAGATTTTCCTAATTTTATTTTTTTGAGACATTTTATTTTTCAAAAATAGTTTTGAAGGTTTTCTTTGAACCGTCTTTACACCATATCAACACACAATCAAACACCTTAGAAATCAATAACGATTAAACAAAGCAAAAGGAGGTTTGGATACCATTGTTGGAAAACCCATGCAAACAAATATATAATTGAAAAATTAAAGCTTTTTTGATTAGCAAAATTATATTTGGTTTTTTAGTATGGATAAATCTTAATTATTAGGTAGAAGATCATTATAGTTTTAAGAATTTGATGTTGAAATCAAAAGGCTATAACACTTTGTAAATTAAATCTTTTCCCACAAAATGTTTTAAATCTCAAGTTGTCTTTCACATGTCCAACTTCTAATGATGATCCACACAAATTCTAAGTTGAATAACACCAATGGTGATTGGGGTTTTCTTTTTGTTGCCAAGCTTAGTACTAGCTAGGGATGAATGGTTTTGGTTTTTCAAGTGAAATTGAAATGCCAAGGGAGGAAATGGAGGAAGATTAATTGACTATAAAGGGGAAAGACCACTAAAATTGATTTCCAGGTTTCCTTTACGACCAAATCTTTTTCTCTCTTCTTTTTTATTTTTTGTCTCTCAACTCTTAGGTGTCATCCACATACAACATAATCATATGTTTATAGTAGGAAATTAGGTCTAACATAACTTTTGTCCTAATTATAAATTTTCTCCAATTTAATTGAACATATGCAATTAAATCCTTGAACTTTAAAACTTCTTCGCAATTAAGTCCAACTTGATTACTCTATCATGTTAGTAATTAATATAAACTAAAATCAAAACCACTAAAGCTCAGATGAATCAAACCATTTGGATTCATCAATTTCCAATATTGATTAGTTTATATTTATAAGTTAAGATTGACATCTAGCAATGTGCTAGACAAACTAACTATTAAGAAGATTCAAAGTAGTTTTACTTAACCATTTAGTGCCCAATCTATTAGAGCATTGTTTAGTATTTATTCTATATTTGTCTTTATCATGTTAGTTCTTGAAGTTTGTTCTTACTAAAAAAAATTCGAAGCAAATTGTTGTTACAGTTTTCTCTAAAATCTCCAATTTTGTTGTCTCCGCACTTGTTCCTTGTATATGTCGATGCTTACAGAAGCCGACACAAAATAGTCATTGTTTTAAGTTTCCTTCCTCATTTTTCCATCGATCTTTCCGCACCAAATCCCACACAAATCTCACCTTCTGCTTCTTTATTTCGTTGGTTCATTTAAAGTTACAAAGGTTCTCTCTTTCAAATTTGTAAGCGCTTTATTCAGAGCCCATGGCTTCTTTCTCTGTTCCCTGTGCTAAATCCTCTGTTTTGCTACGATCATCACCTTTGATTCCGAGTCATAACCTTAAACAGAACCATTTTTTTGGGTTTCAGGTCAGTTCCACAAGATTTCTAGCTATGCTGTTGTTGTTGATTTCTTGCTATTTTTAGATTGTAAATGTGTACGATGCTGCCATCAAGGATAGGATTCTGTTTTTCAATCATGATAGGCTAGTAGCTAGGTTTCTAAATTATAGTAATAAAAAGTTACTGAATAGATTGTTCGCAATTAAACATTTGCCAAGTTATGTTTTTACTTGTAATTGCAGTGGTCTAGCCAGAACCAATTTAGGACTCTCAAGGTGCATGCCCAAGTTAATGAGGTAATCTGATAATCATCGATGTCCTATCAATGTTTCCATCCTTCAATTGCTTCGTCTTAATATCCTAAAAGTTAAAACTCATTGGGCAACCCTCACCTAATTGCTTCAGCTTTCTGGTCGAGTGGTTTTTATAACCTGGTATTAGACCCTCTTAGATATATTAACATATATAGCCATAGCATGCTGCAGATTAAAGCTCTTCTCAGTCTTCTGGTTCTAAAGCCCTCAATGCAGCTTAACTCTTTAGGTTAGATTGGTTCTTTAACGTCTTCCTGTAGGTTGCCGTCGAGAAATCGCTGAATTCTGCACCAATCATAGAGATAACATCAGAAGAAAAAGGGAAACAAGGCATTCCTGACCTACAATCAATCGCAGCATTCATGAACCAAGTTGCAGACCTAATTAAGTGAGTGCACCCTCGGTCAATGTACAGTCAAAACAGAACTGGGATGCATCTCATCTTAAAATTATCTGTGGCTTGCAGGCTGATTGATTCAAGGGATATCGTTGAGCTGCAGCTAAAGCAGCCAGTATGTGAGATCACTATTAGGAAGAAAGAAGCCTTGCCACAGCCAGGGATTGCTCCTCCTGTTATAACCATGCAAGCTACTCCTCCGACCATTCTTCCATCTCCACTGCCTCCCTCAGAGCAGGTCACTCCTCCCACTTCTTCCAGTCCTGCTGCAATGCCTTCAGCACCGGAGGCTCATGCCCCTCCACAGCCGAGTAAATCATCGCATCCACCACTAAAATGCCCTATGGCAGGAACATTTTATCGTTCCCCTGCTCCTGGTGCACCACCTTTTGTGAAGGTAAATGCTTATACTGAGGAACGTAGTCCTGAAGTAGTTGTTGAATCCCATTTATCTTTTATCTCTATATATATGTCCTTTGAGGTTCTCTGTTATCCATGTCTGTTAGGTTGGAGACAAGGTCCAGAAAGGCCAGGTAGTTTGCATCATTGAGGCGATGAAGCTGATGAATGAGATTGAAGTAAGTGTGTGCCTGTGTGTGTGTATATATATATATATGTATGTATGTATAGTCTCATCCTTAATTGGTAAAATCTTAATGCTTTTCATAGATGATAGTAGTAATCGATTTAACTTAAATAATTCATCCTCAGATTTTCAGAAATATAAGCACCATCCATACTTTTTTGTTGCACCATAGTTTTATGCAGTACATTAGTCTTTGTTACAAGTGCCATGATTTAACACATGCGTTACATTAATTTTTTTTCAATAATAATAAGTAACTTTTGACGTAAATTAAACATATTTTATACATACTTATTACATTAATTGAACGAAATTTAGTTTCTTTAGTTCCATGCTACACAATATTTATCATCTCATCAATATTTTGAAAAGTCTTCATTTTTTTTTCTGTTGGGCATATGCATAAATTAATCGTGTGTGTATATATAGTTTAAGTTTAAGTGATATGTAACTAATACGAGAAACAAATATGAAAAATTTCTTTATCAAAATAAAATTTTAATTAACAAATAATTAAGAGTACTTTGATTGTCATGCTTAACTTATATTATTAAGTCAATGATAATCAAGTTTCTAGATCATGATTATCAATCCTCATTCAATCAACATTTAATAATTATTTTAATGAAATGTATTAAAATTCAATAAATTTTAGGTTTAGAAAGTAATTTTACATATGGAAATGGATTAATTAACCATTAAAATTTAATAAGTAAATGATGAGATTCATAAATAACTTAAACATCAATATTAAAACTAAACGTAAGTAGAAAGAGGAAAAGAATAACGTTAATTGATACAACCTTTAGACGCTAAAGTTGAAGTCCAATTTTAAATTGAATTTTGTCGATTTATATGTTAGGTTAATGAGTTTACTTCTTTTTAATTTCTTATATCAAACGTAATAGTTATGCTATATAAATATTAAGGGAAATGTGATTGTGATTATAATTTCTACTAATATAACTCCCTTAAATTCTCCTATTGTTCTTTCGGCAGGCCGATCAATCTGGAACAATAGTTGAAATACTTGCGGAAGATGGCAAACCAGTCAGCGTGGACACGGTATCTCTTATTTCTCCTCGCTACTCACTTGCATATGCCCAAGGCTTGCTATTGACTAAAATTGTGTGGGTGTCTTTGTTGCAGCCTCTGTTTGTGATTGAGCCGTGAAAGTTTATGCAAAATCAGCTGCATGCAAGAGTTCTATAGTTACATAAAGCACACAAGTATTTGCATCCATACATATTCTGGTTACTTTATTATTTAATTCAGCAATGAGCCTGCGAGTAACTCACTGATCATGAAGAAATTTGCAGTGTATCCAGAGATTTTGCCTCAGAATAAAAGTGTCAAAAAAGGTATAACTTTAGCTATGCATGTTTTTCTTTTAACTATTTGTAGTATATATAATGTTTGCTTTTTAAACTAGTAAAATCAAATTCTTAACCATGCTAAACTTATTCCAAGTTCATATAACAGTTGCTCCACCGCCTGCAGTGTGGAGAAAACATGTAGTTGCTATTGAACCCAATGTTGGGTAATTGTTAGCTTAAACTTAAATTATTGTAACCAATATCTTAAAATAGAGGTGTCCAATACGTATTGTTGCCTGTAGAATTTTAGGCCTGAATATGATTCAAAGTTGATTAAGTTCGGTGAGCATATGACTTACAATTATTATTGCCCTATAATTATTCGATCACAATCATAAATTGTATAGGGTTCATCATATAGCCCACACTTATATATTTTTTTTTGAAAAGCAGCCCACACTTACATATGATGGACTCCCCACATAATTTTGTGTTATAATAAAATAATTATAGTATTTGTAGTAAAAAGAATAATTGAAAATGAAATGCTGGCTTTCATTTGACCTAAAAAGTACCAAGTTAACATTCAATTTGATATGAGAGGAGTATAATATTAGCAAACAAATGTTTTGAAATTCTAAAATATATTTAAAAATATTAATAATATAAAATATTTTTTCAATTTTAGTAAGGAATACCATGAAATGAGTGGGCCAGCACAAGTCCGAGCTTGACTTCTGAAAAGTAGATCCGGTTGCATTCTAATCGAATTTGGTACAGATTGATCCATGAGCATTCCTATTCTAGAAAAAGAGGGAAAGAATAACATGTGATGTGAGTAGTATATATCAAAGATGGGTTACATTTAAATTCTTTCAAAAATCTTACATAGAGAAGACACCAATTTTTTTTTCTACATGAAAGAGACCTAAATTAATTATAAAAAAAACAAATTCATTTGAAATGTAGAAATAAAATCTACTTGGTTAAAGGCAATTTAGGTTGATAATATACCAACATGATCATGCTAACTTATTTTTCATTTTTTTAATAATGAATGTACTTTTATACTCATCAATAAAGTGGGATTTTTTTTATCATTTATCTACAATATTTGCATTAAAATAAATAATTAAAATATTCTTGTATACTTACACTATGCAATCCTTCTCCCTATTTTGTGTGAGGATTCTAATAATTCAAAAATAAAAACATTTATATATAGATTGTCTCCTTGTTATATGTAGAGAAGAAAATGGAGAAAAAGTTTAATTTGAATCATCATGTGTAGTTTCTCTTCTTTTGTTTTCCCCCTATATCTTCACTTAACCAAAAAATTCAAAAAAAAAAAAGTTGCAGTTGGAAATATGTATGAAATGTTTTGATAATTTAAAGAAGGGTGGGCTTATATTTGGAATTTTCTTTTTAAGAAAATGTGTGTAGTTGTCATTGTGGATTTTCTAAGGGAAAAAAAGTATTTGATTTTTATTCCTTTATAGCTTTTATTTTCATGTGAATCATATTGTTTCAATGAAAATGTGTACAATTTACTCTAGTAAAATAAGAATTATATTAATCATGAACCCTAAGACTAATTTCCATTTGTAGTTTTCTAACTAATTAATTTTTTTCCAATTTAAATTTTATGATTTCTTGTTGGCATCTCGGGCAATTTATGGTACAAATTGGATGGTTACAAAATTCAGTATCTAATTGGATGGTCACGCATACATTAAGAGAGGCTAATAGAGAGGCAAATGAGTTAGCCAGACAAGTGTTACTTGTTAAAGTGACCTACTTCAATTGGTTGGTTTGAGGGATTATTAATTCAATTGGGACTAAATAAGCTGATAAGGTAGCTCTTTATAACGTGTGGATGGTGAATCTTAAGGTATAAGAATCCAACTTGGTATCTATTGTCTTCATGGTAAAGATTAGATTTTAAATTCAAAAACGAGTTTGGTGTGAAATGGAAGCTGAGTTTGAATTGGAGTTTTAGTTGGACATCAATGATAGCTACATGATATCCTTGGACAGCCGCAGCTAAGCATATTTGAACTTCAAATGGTCTCTATTACATGGGAACTTTAAATGTCCAAACCCAAATGTATTTGTTTTCTCATGTAATTTCATAAAGTTCAAAGTTGTTTTGACTTAACATCAAGCAATAAAATTACATATTTAAAAAAAAAAAAACAATAAGGAATATTGTTGACTTAGAGTAAAAATATAAAATATACCTACTTTAAAAATATATATAGAATATTTATATTTTTAAAAATAAAATAAATAACAGTATAAAACATATTGTTTGGATTGTACTGGAGATAGAATTTTTACCGGGACGCGAGAAGTCGCAATCTCGAATTAATATTTTTAGGTGAGGGATTTGATTTAAGGTCCACAGTATGATGGGAGGGTTTTAATCTTAACTCTCAATATTTTAATCCAAACAAATATTTCTTTAAAATATTAATAAGAAAGGATATTAATAAAATGAGAAAACATGAATAGAAACGAAATAAAAAAGGAAATAATAAAATGATAAATAATAATAATAATGAACATATAGTATAAATAACGATTAATGTTGAAATTTAAAGCGCGTCACATACCATCATTGCATTATTTAAATGTAATAGCATCTCGATAGATTTTGTATGCGAGTCAAGACCTTATTAGTATGATGGGAGGGTTCAAAGAATGTTCTTAATAAAAACCCTTTACCCATACTAGGGTTTGTATTCATGAAAATATTATTTTTACCCATAAATGATTACCCCGATAATGGGATGTACTTGATAAGTTTGCGAAGGCGAGTTTTCTTGAATAGTTCCCTAGGTGAGAGAGTATCTCTAGGTCCCACTAATCTGATGGACGGATTCAGGAAATACTTTTGATAGAAGGTTTTCATTTAATAGTTATCGAGATTTATACCATGAATTTCATAATTGCATCACACGCACATCATTCAAATAAACCAAATAATGAACTTTAGGTCGTAAATAAAACCAAAAATAAAATAATGATTAAGGAAATATAAGAATAAAATTAAAAGTTAAAGTTAAAATAGGATAATATATGATTAAATGATAACGTTCGTGGAACGAATGTCACGGGAGTGCTAATCCTTCCCGTGTGTAACCGTACTCTCGTACTCAACTCTAAAATTTATAAACCAAGTTTTTGTTCTTTAGATGAATCAAAAATCAATTTAGGATCTTGTCAAATAGAAAAAATTTAATATATAGCTAATCACACTGAATAAAAAAGATTGATGGTGACTCCCAAAATTTTCACGTTGAGGCGGATTGGTTCCTAGACCTATACGAAGCAACAGATTAGTGACTCACTAGGACCTCTGCGTGTCGAGCCAGTAATTAATCATAGGTTATCCTAAGTCTTAAATAATTTAATGTTTCCTTTAATTTTGAGCATTATTGTTTTGTTTTTTATTTATTGCTTTTAATAATTGTGGGGCATTTAGTATAGAGGGGCATGAGATGAGTGATTAAAGGTTGGTCCATTCCTTCACACACACGACATGTTGCATTCATGATGCATGAGACTTCTAACCGGGCTTTATCTTTATTAAGAGGGGTTAAGTAGCCATGCTCTTGTGAGGTGAAGGAACAATTTGGGAACCTTTAACTTTGATTAAAACTAAACTCAGCATATAAAAAGGTCGTGAAGAGCCATCTTGAGGTAGGGTTGTATCGAACTTGTCATGAAGAGTACACCCTAATTTAGGACATATGAAGGAACAATTTTGTCTTACCAACCTTCTTTTTGATTAAACAAAAATAACATGTGTCAAAGTGAGCTTTTTTAAAAAATAAAAAAAAAACCAAAAACAAAAAGTATTTTCTTTTCTTTCTTTTTCTGTCTTATTTAAAAAGTGAGATGAACAAGATTTTTGACATTCATTTTTTCTGTATTTTTAGACAATTTTTCTCTTTACTTTTACTTTCAAAAATCCAAAAGAATAGTTTTCTCTCTTTTTCTCCTACAAAAGATAAACATGAAAATGAGAGAGGATTCTTTTCTTTCCTATCTAAAAAAAAGGACAAAAATATAAAAAAAGGGAAACAAAAAAAGGAGAAGGCTTTCCTTCGAGTGAGGTTTTTTCACAAAAAGAAAAAGAAAAAAAAAGAGACTTTAGTTCCTTTTATCCATAAAAATGAGAGAAAAAAAAAAAGAAAAAAACTTTCTCTCTTACAGAAATAAATGAGGAAGGAAAAAGAGAAAATATTGTTTCTTGCTCTTCTTCCTTTCTTTGAAAAGAATCAAAAATGAAAAAAAGGAAAAGGGTTTTCATTTAGGCAACAAGAAAAGAGAAAATAAAAAGGTTTCTTCCATTTTCTTCAAAAACAACAAACATAGAGACATTTTAGTTTTAAATAAAATTTTCTACTTCCAATTATACATGATTTTCAATAACGTGGTCTTCCTTTTCACTTCATATCATCCATGCATCAAGGCACCATAGCATTTCATGCATACATGCTTATATCATAGTTTCATCTACATGCAATCATCTTTTTTTTTTCTAATAAAGAAGAGCCTTATAGTGTTGTTAGCTTTGTAAGAAAGGGAAATAAATATATTTTTTAAAAAAAAAGAAAGAAAAAAATCTAAATTTTTATTAAGTTCAATTTCTTTTCTTAATTTATTTTTGTTCAGGTCAAAAGGATTGAAAGATTTAGAACGTCAGTTGGAAGTAAGGATAAGTGGACTAGAAAGCAATTAGGAAGAATTTGGACATGACCTTAAAGAGATGAAGACAGATTGCCAAATTGATGGAAATGGTTAGGTTTCTTAATGAAGCCAATGGAATATGTCCTCAAGGATCCTCGTCACTTCAAACTGAACCACACCTCAAGTAATCACAGAATGAAAGTCAAGTGATCTTTGAGAGCTCTAACACTTGCCAAGGTCTCACTAATACACTTAGTGCCCTAAGTGGGAATCAATGTTTAGAGAAGGTCGTTAAAGGGATGGATGAGTTGAATACACAAATGATTGAGTTGAAAAGCTTCATTACCAAGATGGGGTCTTCAAGTCTTACACAATCTCTTGACAGCGGGTCGCAACCAAGCACATGCCTTCAACCTATCACTTTCCAACCCATAAACATTGATTTGTGCCCTCGCCCTTGCACTTTTTGACCATCTTTTCAACAAGGTTTTTAACCCCAACCATGTGCACCATTGTTAACCACCCCTACTAGCTTAGGCACCCCTTAAAAATAATTTAAAAAGAAAAAATAGTTTAAGCCCATTCTTTTTACTTACAAAGAACTTTTTTATCAATTAGTGCATGATCATCTCATTGTCTCGGTGCCTCTAGAACCCTTGTAACCTCCATACCTAAAGTGGTACAATTCCAATGCAAGGTGTGATTATCATGGTGGATCTATAAGACATTCCATTGAAGATTGTTACGCCTTCAAGTATCAGGCACAAACATTAATAGATGCCAAGTGGTTTGATCCAATGAAGATGGTCAAGTATGGTAATAGGGAGCGCAATTAGATGTCTAGATACAAAAAGGATTGACTTTAGTGGGATTTTTTTTTTCGATAAAAGCTTTTTGAGATTTAAAGCTCTAGGGCACTTAATGTGTATCCATGACAATCTTTAATTTCTTTTGGATTTTGTGAGATTACTTTTGTGATTAATTATGTGAAAATGAATGTGTTCTAAGATATCTTTTTGAATGTTACAAATTGCTGCCATGGTTAAATTGAGCTTTCAAGAATTGAATCACTAAGTCGTGTTTTGAAACTCTTTCCATCCTTATGATAAGTTATCTTGCAAATTCATTCTGCACACTTCATCCTTGAATTCACCTATTCATGCATTCTTTCATCCCATGATATCTCATGCATTCATTCATGACCAAGGGTGTATCAATTCTAATAATGGAAAAATTAGTATTGTTGTCAACAATTATTGCTATTTAAGAGTAAAGCATTCCTTATAAAAAGGATCATGACGGATAAGATCTTTGATAAGGTTTAAGTTGTCCATCAAATCATCTATCTTAAGGGCATTCAAATTTCTAGCTCTAGCTTCCTTTATGTTAGTCCTGTTTGAGTGCTAGAAGGTGTGAATAGCATTAAAAATTTTTTAATCAGCCCTTTAGAGCTTGAAGAGCACTTAATCAACTAGATGAAGGAAAGGTCTAGAACTTGTTAAAATTACAAGACACTAAGTAAAGAAGGGTAAAGAGAAGTGGACAATGCAAGAGTATTTGTAGTGGTTCCATCCCCTTGAACTACATCCATTACCTTGATCTCCTAATCAAGGATTTTCAAGCCAACTTCACTAAACTAGTTGAATTAACAGCTTCCACCAAGCTTTTACAAGGTGAGCTTCTAACTCAAGCTCTAATCTCTTAAAACAAGCTTTAGAGTGCTTCCCACACTTTAATTTTTCAAGAAAAAGAAGAAAAAGAAGTACAACTAGTACCTTACAAGTCTGGACAGATTACAATCAAGCTTAAACACTTTTTCTAGATATAGAATGAAAGACAAGTGTTTTTGGTGAAGAATATTTTGCTTTTTTACTCAAAGTAGCTTTTCTTTCTTCAAATCTTCATTCTTTAACCGTTGAAACTTCCTTTTATACCTAGGGAGTCAAATTTTTCTATTGGAGACAGTTTGTAGTCGTTAGAAACAACTCTGATGCACTTATAGCTGTTATTTTATCTTTTAGTGTTTAAATTCAAAAAAGAGAGACAAACTTCGGGTAACCAGTTATAGGCAGCTCTAATCGATTACAGCTTCTCTGCCTTGCACTGTCTTGTTGCTGTGTTCTCTACTCTAACTGATTACAGGAGGCTCTAACCAATTAAGAGTTCTTTGTCTTTAAACTTCTCTTCTTCAGCAGACTTCCTCTAACTGGTTATGGCAGGCTCTAATTGATTACAAACTTTTTATTTTCACTTTTCTGTAGAACGGTCTTTCTCTAATTGGTCAGCACTTCCCTTAATTGATTGAACTTTACCTTCTTCAACCACAATCGATTAAAATCACCTTTAATCAACTAGAAGATCTTCGAATTTTGAACTTTTCCATTTTGGCTTCCTTTAACGGTCAACAATATTTTCAAACTTGTTTTTGGTGCTTTGAAGATATTAGGACCTTGTGCTCTAACCGATTAACCAGACATTTTAATCGATTAGCATATTTATGTTTTGCTTCAACTTATCACACAACAATGCCTTAGCTAATTAAGGTCCTTTAACAATCAATTACTAAGGTTTTATTTTTGTTCATTACTTGCTTTTTTCGTATTAACTGATTAACTCTTCATTAAACTTAGCAAGCTCCTTGACTTGCCTTTAATTAACAACTTTGTTAAGGGTGTAAAATTAAATCATGCACACTTAAATAGTGAAGTTAGATATTAATGAATGAGGAATGTTTTGTTATCATAAAAAACATATGGAGTTAACATTCTCCCCCTCTTTTGATGATGACAAAACATCCTTTGATTAAGAGTGCAATGTTTGTAAATGAAAAGAATATTTTGTGCAGTTTTAAGGATTTCTCCCCCTGAGTTTGTGCTCCTCCTAAATATATGCTCTAATAAAATTATCCAACATAAAGCCATTCAAACACATGAGCATATATATATATATATATATATATATATATATATATATATATATATATATATATATATATACTATNACAATATATATATATTTATATATATATATTAATATATATATATATATATGAATATTCAATATTCAACCATTTAGTATAATTTCAACATAAAAATATAGAAACTCAACACAACATAAGCCACATAACCCATATAAACATATTTCAGAACATAACACCATCATAAAACATAAAAACCACACAAACATTGTTCAACATTGTTCATCACAAAATAAACAAAAAAATACCAAAGTAATGGTAATAAAAGCATCACTTAATGACTAAGTTCATCATTCTTATCAGCTCTACTTCCTAATCCTATTTTCTTGTTTTATTATTTTCTCCCCCTTTTGGCATCATATAAAAAGGTTCTAATCTGAATCAGATGAAGGTGAGGATTCGTCAGTGCAAAAATGAACATTGAGAGATTTGGGAGAGGAACAAGATAGAGAGTCTGATGAAATGGATTGGGGTTCTGCACATTTAGAGGACTGTTGGATGGAAGTCAATGCCATTCTTGTAGACTTTCTTCTTTTGAAGGTTTTGGTCTTGGTGGCCATAGTTTTCTTACTTTTACCAGTAGTTTTCATTGCTACAAGATTAGTGTTAGTAGCTTTACCCTTGTTTAAATGTGTTTCTTCTACAATTTGTTTTGTTTTTAGTGGAGCTGACTAAGCTTCTTAATGCATCATTGCTTGTTGGTGTGCTTGGGCAACTTTAGCCTTATTAATCAAGAATCTTTTCAGATTTTGCAAGGGAGATCACAACACTCTTTTCAGCATTTGAATGTTCTTTTTCAACTTGGGGGTCTTTCTCTTTTTCTTTTTCTTTTTCTTTCTCATTCTCTTCAGTGGGTGGTTGTTTTTCTTCTTTAGCATTCTTCTTTCTAGATTCCTCATTTTCAGCTTGAGTCAAATCTATATTTTTAGGTATTTCTTTTTCAGTTTTCGTGCCATGACTAGAAGTAGCACTTTCAAATTGTTTTGTAGCACTTTTCTTACTTGACTGACTTGTAGCAGAGACAGGGGCTTTTGGAACTTTGGTTTCATTAGCTGGATTTAACAAAGCTTTAAGCTGTTGAAGTTTTTCTTCAATCTTTAGCATATTCTCAGCTTGATCAGTCAACTTCTTATCAATTCTCATAAGGAGATTAAGCATCATGTCACTTTGAAGTGGGGCTTGACTACTTCTGGTGAAAAGTGTTGAATGACTGCTAGTTGGAGGGGGTAGAGGTGTATCTTTTGTGATCTTAATACATTCATTTCTCTCTATCTTGTACCTTATTTTCAGTACACTTCTTAAGAATATTCCCCGATTCTTATTCTTCATGAGAGTAGACTGAAATCTTCTACTCCAAATTTCCTTTTTTTTTCACTAAAGCTGTAAGGATATTGCCATATGGCAGATTTGCTTTGTCCCATAGTGTAGTTGTTTTGATCCTTTCCGCCTCGTATCTTCACACATTCAGTGGGATTTCATTGAAGATAACCTCCATTAGCCACAAATCTTATGCACTCACATAACTAAACTTGCTACTTCTTCCATAGAGAGTAGTTGCTATGAAATAATGAAGAATTTTGAGTTGAGCAATTTTGATCTCACTAGCATAGCTTCTTAAGGGAAACTTCTCCCTCTTTCCAGTGATAACTTCCCACAGATGGTTCAACTCATATTTCTTTGGCATTTTGTATTCTTTTACTTCAAATTCAGTTTTAAAGAATTCTCCTAGATCCTAAGCACTAATTTGAAAATCTTCACCATCTAAAAACACATTTAAGCTATCTTCTGTAAATCCTTTTTGATTTTCCAATTCAATTTTGTCTATAGCTATACTGGAACATAGTTCCTTAATTATAGTTAGACTATACATTTTATCTCTAAATGTACTCATTATTGTTAATTTCAGAGATTCAAAATATCCTTTCAAATCTTCTTTTACTTTCAGTGAATCATTAAAGCTATTCCAATAAAAAAATTTTACACAGGAAATTGTGGCATTCTTGATTCTCCTAAATCTATCAGCATGTATGTCATTTCGAAATTGAGAAGAAGAAGAACTGGTACTTTTCCCTGTTATAGCTCTTGCATCTGTCAATCCTTTCTTTTTCTCTGTCATTTTCCTTTCGTTTCTCTTTTTCTTCTCTGCTGAATGTCCTTTGATTTTTCTTTTCTTTTTGAGGGAATGTGATGAAGAATCATCAATTTTCCTTTTTCCTTTCCCCTTTTCGGCTACCTTGTGAGTGAAGGAAGCTTTTGCCATGGGATTTTCTTTTCTAGGGTTTCTTGAGTTTTAGAAGAAAATATGGAGAGGAAAATCTAAAGGCTTTTGGATATTGATTTTCAATTTAATTGACTCTCTAATTAGATGAGGGGTCTTTTATGGGGAGTTATAACTGGTTACCCATATTTTAAGTGGGAGCTATCCCGTACCACCTGCCCAGTTTTTTTTTTATTTTGAAAAATTTCAGCGCGATAGCTTATCTCTTTCATAGTTATCTTTTAATCAATTATAGGAGGTTTTAATCAATTACTATGTTTCTGACTTGGAGGCCTTTTAACTACTAGACTTGCATTAATCAATTAAGGGAGTTGCTAATTGATTATTACCTCACTGACTCAAGTTAACTCCTATAACACAAAATTGTTTTAATTGATTAGGGAAGTTCTTAATTGATTAGAATGAATCCTATCTTCCATGTAAGGTTCTTTAGCTAACTTAGAATATTCACTAATCAATTACACCAAGCAATAACACACTCATCTGGAAATATATATATATCATCAAGAACATCATCGTTTCATCATAATTCAGATCTCAGTAGCATCAACCATCCCTAAATCTCTTATAATTCTACAAAATTGTTCTTCATTCAATGATTTTGTGAAAATGTCAGCCAATTGATATAAGATATCTACAAAATCTATTTCAATATCTCCCTTAAGCACATGATCTTTAATGGAATGATGTCTAATTTCAATGTGCTTGGTTCTAGAGTGTTGAACAAGATTTTTGGAGATATTTATGGCACTCATATTATCACAATAAATAGGAACTTTAAGTTTAGCCATTCCAAAATCATTTAGTTGCTGCCTAATCCATAAAATTTGTGCACAACAACTACTTAGTGATATATAATCAGCTTTAGTAGTTGATAAAGCAACATAATTTTGTTTCTTGTAAGACCAAGACACAAGCATGTTTTCAAGGAATTGACAAGTACCACTAGTGCTTTTCTGATTAGTTTTGTTACTAGCAAAATCAATATCAAAATAGCCAAAAAGATTAAAAGATGAAACTTTTGGATACCATAAGCCTAAGCTTTGAGTATTCAAGAAATATCTAAAAATTCTTTTCATTACAGTCAAATGTGATTCCTTGGGACATGATTGGAATCTTGCACATAGGTATACACTAAATAATATATTAGGTCTACTTGTAGTAAGATAAAGAAGTGAACCAATCATACCTCTATAGAGCTTTTGGTCCACATCTTTTCCTTTATCATCTTTATCAAGCTTTGTGGAGGGGCTCATAGGAGTTTCAATTGACTTCATATTCATTACACCGAACTTTTTTAGCATTTTTTTTGGTATACTTTTCTTGGTTAATGAATATTCCATCTTCATATTGCTTGATTTGTAGACCAAAGAAGAACTTTAGTTCTCCCATCATACTCATTTCAAATTCTTCCTGCATTTCTTTAGCAAAATTCTCACACACCCTTTCATTAGTAGCACCAAATACTATATCATCAACATAAATTTGAACAACAATCAAATCAATCTCATTTTTCTTAATAAACAAAGTATTATCAACACTTCGCCTAGAGTATCCTTTTTTAATTAAAAACTTCAAAAGTCTTTCATACCAAGCTCTAGGAGCTTGTTTTAATCATAGAGAGCTTTATGCAGTTTATATACATGATCAATTTTATCAAACACTTTAAAACCAGGGGGCTGTTCAACATATACCTCTTCTAGTATAAAGCCATTAAGAAATGCACTTTTAACATCCATTTGAAACAAGTTAAAGTTCATAAAGCATGCATAGGCAAGTAAGAGTCCAATGGCTTCTAGTCTAGCTACGAGAGCAAAAATTTTATCATAATTAATACCTTCTTCTTGATTGTATCCTTGAGCTACTAACGTTGCCTTATTTCTTGCCATATTTCCCAACTTATCCATTTTGTTCTTAAATACCCATTTTGTTCGAACAATTGGATGGTTGGTTGGCCTTGGAACTAATGTCCAAACCTTATTCCTTTGAAATTGGCCTAATTCTTCTTGCATTGCAATCTCCAACCCTTTTCCTTTTCAGCTTCCTCAAAGGTCCTTGGTTCCACTTGTGGTATGAATGCTAGATACTCACAAGCTTCTCCTAATCCCCTTCTAGTTTTGACACATTCTGAGGGATCACCAATGATGAGTTCTTGAGGATGATTACTTACAAATCTCCAACTCCTAGGAAGATCAATGTTTTGTTCCTCAGCTTTTTGTAAGTCTTTTAATGGTGGTTCATCATCATCTTTTTCCTTTAAGCTCTCTTCATCATTTTCTTTGCTATCCAAGCTCATCTTTTCCATCTTCTTCTCGATATTATCTGCATCATCATCATCAAGCACTACCTTTTTTTGTGTAGTATTAGTCTCATTAAAAACAATATGAATTGATTCTTCTATAATTAAAGTTCTTCTGTTAAACATTCTATATGCTTTAGAGTTCAATGCATAGCCTAAAAAAATTACCTCATCAATCCTAGCATCAAATTTTCCTAAGGTGTGTTTTCCATTATTCAAAACAAAGCATTTGCATCCAAAACTCCTTAGGTAAGAAATATTTGGTTTTTTTCCTTTTTAAAGCTCATAAGAGATTTTAGAAATCATGACTCTAATGGAAACTCTGATCAAAATGTAAGCTGCAGTATTCACTGCTTCAACTTAAAAGTATTTTGGCAAGTTCTTTTTGCAAAACATTGTCTTTGCCATTTCTTTCAAGGTCTTATTTTTTTCTTTCAACAACTCCATTTTGTTGTGGAGTTCTAGGACCAGAAAAATTGTGATCAAAACCATTTTCATTACAAAAAATTTCAAAATTATTACTTTCAAATTCACCACCATGATCACTCTTAACACTAACAATGGTGAGGCCTTTTTCATTTTGAACTCTTCTATAATGTTTAATAAAAATTGTTAATGCATCATCTTTATGAGTAAGAAAATACACCCATGTAAATCTAGAGTAGTCATCAACAATAACAAAGCCATATGACTTACCTCTTAGACTAGCAACAGTGATTAGTCCAAAGAAGTGGATGTGTAGTAATTCAAGTGGCCTAGAAGTTGATATGACTTTCTTTGATTTGAAAGAGCTTTTAACTTGTTTTCCAAATTGACATGCATCACAAACTTTGTCATTCTCAAATGATATCTTTGGAAGTTCAATGACTAAGTCTTTTTTCAAAATCTTTGAAATGGTATGCACGCTAGTATGTCCTAACCTTCTATGTCACAACCAACTATCACAAACATCATTGGCAATAAAGCATGATTCGCAAGTCTTAATTTCATCAAGAAAAAAGACATACATATTTTTAATTCTTTTGCCAATGAATGCTACTTTGTTAGTGTTAACATCAATTACTTGATATGCATGGGAATCAAAACATACTCTAAATCCTTTATCACAAAGCTAACTAATGCTTAGCGAATTATGTTTTAAACCTTTAACAAATAAGACATGCTTGATTTGTGTTTAAGATGTGTTACCAATGGTTCCAATTCCTTGGATAATACCCTTGGAGTCATCAGCAAAGGAAACACTACCATACTTCTTCCTATCAAGCTTAATAATTAAGTTTTCATTGTTGGTCATGTGTCTCAAGCAGCCACTGTCCAAGTACCAAGGCTGCCTTTTCTTTGGTTGAGTTTCAAAACATTGATCCTTTTGTCCTTGCTCAATTTACAAAACATATTTTTAGTTTTTCTTTAAAGGTACCCATATTTTGATGGGTTTTTAGGGTTTAGCAATCGCATGGGATCCTTTTGGAACCCAAACCAATTTTGTTCTAGGAAAGATTCTATTAGAATAAAAACATTCATAAGACAAATGACCTTTCCTACTACACACATAAAAGTGACATGAGACAGCATTAATTTTCTTTCTAAGGCTTGTTTTTCTTTTAAACTCTTCTTTATCTTTAGATTTTAATTTTTGTCTTTCTTTTCTATCAACTTTAAGGGCAACATTTTCATCAACAACTCTTTGTAATTCTAAACTTTGCTTTCCAATTCAAGCTTTAAGAATTCAAAGTCAGTTTTGGATTGTTCTAGTTCAATTTGAAGCATGTTCCTTTGATCAAAAACAGAGTTGTACTCATGTTTGATTTTTTAAAGTCTTCATTCAATGCAGTAGCCTTTTTCTTCATAGTTTTATATTTTAGAGCAAGTTTTTAAAATTCAGCATATAGATAGTCATATTCATCTTGCAAATCATCATAGGAAATATCACATGAATTAGAAGTTTCCTCAATTTCTTCTTCCTTTGCCATCAGGCAGAAATTGGCTTATTCTTTCAATTTTTCTTTTTCCTCTTCTGAACTTGATGAATCACTATCAGACCATGTTGTTGCCATCATTGCTCTATTTGGTTTCTTCATTTTCTTTAAGGTTTCTTCTTTGAGTAATGGGCATTTTGATATGAAGTGTCTTGGTTTTTGCATTCAAAAAACACGATCTCATTTTTCTTGCTGAAATCACCCTTGTACTTGTTTTTTCAAGAAGGACTTTGATCTTTCTTGTAATTTTTTCTTCCAAACTTTCTGCTTTTTGCCCAATTAACTTTTTAAATCGTCTGGCTATCATGGCTTGCTCTTCATCATCATCACTTGATAGCTCTTTTAATTCCTCCTCAAGTAAGCTAATCTTGAGTGCCAAATTTTTCTTCTTCTTTTTGGCTTATTTCGTTTCCTCCTCTTCTTTTTCTTTCATTTTAAGTTCATGTGTGAGGAGTGAGCCATAAATTTCATCAAGTGTGACCACATTGAGATCTTTGGCCTCTCAAATAGTTGTGACTTTGGGTTTCCAGCTCTTAGGAAGACATCTAAGTAATCTTTTTACTAACTCATGTTCAAGAATGGTTTTTCCAAGTTGATTAATCTTGTTTGTAATATTGGTAAACCTATCAAACATGGTAGTGACATCTTCATCGGTTCCATTTTAAACATTTCATAATTATGGGTGAGTAAGGCAATTTTAGACTTCTTTACTTATGATGTCCCCTCATGAATGACTTTAAAATTTTCCCAAATCTCTTTAACTGTTGTATAGCTAGAGATTTTGTTAATTCCAAAGGAGTAAGTGAACAATGAAGGGTGTTGATGGCTTTAAAATTTGTTGGGACCTTTTTGACTTCAGCCTTAGTCCACTCAGCTCTAGGCTTGGGCAATTTCTCACTAGTGACAAAACTAGGTGAGATGGGAACGTAAGATCCTTTCGTAATAACATCCTATATTTTATAGTCATGAGCTCTAATGTATATGGACATCCTAGTGTTCCAATATGCATAATTTGATCCATCAAATAGAGGAGGCTTATTTGTGGATTAACCCTCAACAACAATTGACTTTTGTAAAGCCATGTGAATTTTTCGTAAAGATGTTAAGCCTTGAAATTGAGGGTTTGGTTCTGATACTACTTGTTGGTTTCATTTGAGTGCTAAATGGGGGTGAATAGAAATAAAAATTTTCTAGTTAGCCCTTTAGAGCTTGAAAGCACTTAATCAACTAGATGAAAGGAAGGACTAAAACTTGTTAAAATTATAAAACACCAAGTAAAAAAAGGTAAAGAGAAGTGGACAATGCAAGAGTATTTATAGTAGTTCAGTCTCCTTGACCTACATCTACTACCTTGATCTCTCAATCAAGGATTTTAACCCAACTTCACTAAACAAGTGGAATTAATAGCTTCCACCAAGCTTTGACAAGGTGAGCTTCTAACCAAAGCTTTAATCTCTTATAACAAGCTTTAGAGTGCTTCCCACACTCTAATTTTCTAAGAAAAAAAAGAAAAAGAAGTACAACTAAGTACCTTTACAAGTTTGGACAAATTACAATCAAGCTCAAGCACTTTTTCTAGATATAGAATGAAAGGCAAGTGTTTTTGGTGAAGAATTTTTTGCTTTATTTTGCTCAAAGTAGCTCTTCTCTCTTCAAATCTTTCTTCTTTGACTGTTAGAGCTTCTTTTTATACTTGGGGAGTTAGATTTTTCTTTTGGAGACAGTTTCAAGCTGTTAGAAACAACTTTGATGCACTTCTAGCCGTTATTTTGTCCTTTAGTGTTTAAATTCAAAAAAGAGAGATAAAGTTCTAGTAACTGGTTACAGGCAGCTCTAATCGATTATAGCTTCTTTGTCTTGCACTGTCTTGCTGTTGTGTTCTTTGCTCTAATCGATTACAGGAGGCTCTAACGGATTAAGAGTTCTTTGTCTTTAAACATCTCTTTTTTAGCAGACTTCCTCTAATTGGTTATGGTAGGCTTTAACTGATTACAAACCTTATGTTTTCACTTCTCTACACAATAGTCTTCCTCTAATTGGTCAAAACTTCCCTTAACTAATTGAAGCTTTACCTCCTTTAACCACAATTGATTAAAATCACCTTTAATCAACTAGAAGATCTTCAAAATTTGAATTTCTCTTTTTTGGCTCCCTTCAACGGTCAACAATATTTTCAAACTTTTTGTGGTGCTTTGAAGATACTAAGACCTTGTGCTCTAACCGATTAACCAGACCTCTTAACCGATTAGCATATTTCTATTTTTCTTTAACTTATCACACATCCATGCCTTAGCTGATTAAGGTCCTTTGATAATCAGTTACTATGGTTTTGTTTTTGTTCATTACTTGCTTTTTCCCTCTTAACTAATTAACTCTTTATTAAACTTAGCAAGCTCCTTGACTTGCCTTTAATTAACAACTTTGTTAAGAGTGTAAAATTAAATCCTGCACACTTAAATAGTGAAGTTAGACATTAATGAATGAGGAATGTTTTGTTATCATAAAAACATATGGAGTCAACATTCCATGTTCTTTACTTTTGGCCTCCAAGATTTGGGCAAACTATAGAGTAGCTTTTTTACTAATTGAGCATTTGGGAAGTGTTTCCCTAATGGTTTCAAGCCTACTATGATATTGGTAACCCCATTATATATTTGGGTAATGGTCTGTCTGTAATACCGCGCACCCTCATTGGACACAAATAAGACCTTATTGATTAAACGAATGATCGTTTGATGTGAATTGGCATGCTAAAGAGCGACAAAGGATGAAAGGAGAGTTCAAGAATAAAATGCTTCGCGCATGCAGAAACAATAATTAAATAATAATATTTTCATTGGAGAGGAATTAGTAAGCCAAAGGATGATTTGAAAGTAAACCGAGATGTAATGATGTGTTTCGGGACCAAAGAATGCAAGTGAAAAATTTTAAAATAAAATAATATTTTATTCAATAAAATAATATTAAAATATTAATATTTTATATGTTATCGGAATTAGTCATCAAAAATGGAATATGGCTAATTTAAGTGGGGGAGAAGAAGTAAAGAAGAATTTTGAAGGAAAATGACGATAATTGTGTCAACGTGATTTTATTAAATCAAGCTAATGCGGGTAAGTAAATATTTAAATATTATGGTGACACCGCGTTGAAATGCGATCTCAATATTTTGATTATAAACGTATAAGAAAAGGAAGATAGAAGGAAATTGGAATTTTTACACGTATCGAAAGAATTAATTTTAAAATATGAAAATTTGAGGGAGGTGTATTAAATAAAATGAAGTTAAGGCATAATATGTAAAATTTATTATTTTGAAGAAATAAAAATATTATGAAAATAAAATGGATAATAAAATAATGAAGAAAAGATGTTGAAAAGTCAAACCAAAGAATTCTAAGGTGAATGGCCGGCCATACAAAAATCAAAGGAAGAAAAGAATGAAAAAAAAAGAAAACAAAAGTGAAGAATGTAGAAATGATGGTGGGGTCGCCATGTGAGATGAAAGAAATGATAAAAGAGAAAAAGGAGAGGAAGTCGGTTGAGAGTGGGAGAAGAAAAATAAAAGAAAGAAAAATCGTGGGAGAGGAAGAAAGAAATGAAGAGAAAAAGGGAGAAAAAGAACCGTGGGAGAGGAAAAGAAAAGAGAACGGTTTTGCTGCACTTTGAGGAAGGAAAAAGAGAGCTTTTGCTGTAATTTTTGGAGGAAGAAGAAAGCTGAAAATTTGTGAGCTAAGAAGCTGATTTTTACTGCACTTTGAGAGAGAAAATTCAGTGTTTTTTAGAGGGATTTTGGTGCTAAAAATTCAAGGTTTTTGCTGCTGAATTTTGAGATTATGTTGCTAGAAAATTTTGGAGGTTTTTACTACCAATGAAGGATAACTTTGGCTGCTGAAAATTTGAGCTGTTTGCTGCCAATTTGTGCAGAAAAATTGGAGCTGTTTGCTGGTAGTTTGTGCAGGAAAATTGGACAGCTTTGTGCTGCCAAAATTGAGAAGTTTTGCTACTGAAAATTTGAGCTATTTGCTGCCAATTTGTGCAAAAAAATTGGAGCTGTTTGTTGGTAGTTTGTGTAGGAAAATTGGATAGCTTTGTGCTACCAAAATTGAGAAGTTTTGTTGCTGAAAATTTGAGCTGGAAATCTGCTGATTTTAGAGTAGAAAATGGCAGCAAAAAGGGTGAGAAAATGAGGCTTTTGGTTACCGATTTTAAGAGGAAAGGAAGAGAGGAAGCCACGGTGGTGAAAGGAGTGACGGGCTGAAAAGAAAAAAAAGAAGAAAAAAAAAAGAAGAAACGTGGAAGAGAGAAAAAGAAAGAAAAAGAAAAGAAAATAAATGGGCATGACCCAACAGAAAATAAGTGGGCATGGCTTAATAGGAAATAAAAATAAATGGGCTTAGCCCAAATAGGAAAAATGGAGAATCCCATGGAGAGGGCCCAAAGGTCATAAAGAAATGAAAAAGGCCCAATGGTAAGTTAATGTTATATTTTAAGATTTATGGGTAGTTTAATATTGTGCATATTTTCGATGAAAAATATACAAGTTGCTTAAAAAAATTTTAATTAAGTTGCTACCCATACAAATGTGTGATTAAGTATACTGAGTTTAAATTGTTGCTAGGAAAGTTTGTCGTGGAGGCGTGCCGAACGAAGTATGTGACAGACAAATATGAATAATTATATACGCGTACGAATCAATAGTGAAGTAATATCCCACTGTTATGAGGTGAGTAGGGGGTGTCACTTTTAAAAATTTCATATATATATATGTATGTATATTTTACGTGGAGTGCAAAATTTATGGAAAGCATGCGTTGATAGAATTTTAAGAAATTGTGAGTGTAAGTTATGTTTAGAAATCATTTGAAATATATATATATATATTAGACGTAAAGTGTTTTAAATTGGGAAACAAGCTTTTCGAAAAGATTTACATCAAAGGAAATTGTGCCTTATTGTTTGTGTGGTGTACATTCATGAACTTTTTACATATTCACCATGCTATTTTGATACAAAATATCATGCAAATATTTACAATGAACATTTTACGAAAAGAGAGTTTTAACGTGATGTGGGGACCGATATATTGAGAAAGATTTAAAATAACCCCTTGAAGATCAAATTTGAATTCTTTTAAAAGGTGATTTCATTTTAGCCAAGAAATTCAAGAGTAATTGGAGACTGCTACTTGTTGTGTTATAAATTGTATTTTGAATCGAATGGCTTATGATAATGTGGGCATGATTGGCTGGATTGGTAAATGTGTTGAAAATGTATAAACTGTTGTTTGCCTTGATAGGCTGGGTTGTAAAATAATTGCCATGTCATGCTACTGCAAATTTTATTATATGGTGGGTTTGGCTTACTACAGTGGACGGGTTCGGTGGACCAGCCTATTAGAGGGGCACGATAACCCCGTTATATTCTTACCTCGGTTGGAGAGACGTGTAGGGTAACTCCCGAGGTACAACTTTAGAGTTCACTTCATGCCAAACCACCACGTGAGGGTGAACTCAGCCAACGCCAAGAAACGACTATGTTTTCAAAATAAAAATATGATTTATGTGTACATGACTTTTTAACAGCCTTAGACGACTCGGTTGGGATAGCCCCAGGCCAAGGTATCCCTGACAACCGAGTATGAGAATGATTTTGGCACAAGCCTGGTTTCTAAGAAAGTCATAAGCCATGTTGTTCATTTTTGACAAAACTGTAATGGTTTTATATGAGTTGAAATAAGTTTTGATATTATGAATTATATTTCTCTGCATGGTGAAAATGGAATTAAACGGTTTTTGGCAGCTCCCCTATATGTTTATCTCTGAAATGAATCTGTAATTCATCGCATATGGGGCGAGTTATGATTTGGGCATGATTTTAAATATTATTTGGTTTCGCGGGAGCTTGCTAAATTTTATTGAATTGATTCGAAAATGATTATTTATATATTTTGATGCGAAAAATTTTGTTACCTCGATTATTTATACTTTATAAGAAATTCTCGATTTTTGTATAAGGCACAAACCCTCGTTTGAAACGAATTGCTTTTATAATCTTGCATTTTTATATTCAACTGATCTGCCGTTTGCTTGTTTCCCATCTACGTCCTACTTGCTGAGTCAATGATTATCACTGAGTCTATGAGACTCACACCCCTTTATTTCTCCTTTTGTAGATAGAGATCAGCCTAGCGTGCAGTCAATGACGCGTTCGGTCCACCGTGAATAGGTAAAGGCATATCCTAGCAATTTATTCCGAGTCGCTTCGCTATTAGAGGTCAAGTTGTAGCATTTTATTTATTAAGTTGTAAACGAATTCTAAATTTTTATATAAGCATTAATTTGAAGATTATAGATTTTAATGCATATATTTATGAAAAAAAGGAAAAAGTTTGTATTGATTTTTATATTTATGGTTCAATTTAGTATATTAAAGTATCAATATTATATGGTGATTGAATGTAGTGGATTAACAAGCAAATTCTAGACAGGCTTGTTCGAGACTTGGCAGGTCTTTTCCGAAAGTCTTGGATGCCGGCAGCGACCGGGGAGAGGTCGTTGCACTGTCCATCTTTCATCCTAAGTTTACTCCTTAACTTGCTTGGTACCCTTATGTAAGGTTTTTAAGGTATCCCATACTTTTTTAGCATTCTCACACATAGACACTTTGTTGAACTTTTCAAGTCTTAAGGCACAATAGAAGGTATTGATAGCTTTGTCATTAAGTTGAACTAGCTTTTTGTCTTTGTCATCCCATTCTCTCATAGCCTTAACAAATACCATTCCTTCTATGGTTTTGCTAGGGACATAGGGACCTTCTAATATAATGCTCCATACATCTATATGATTAGCTTAGATTAACATTTCCATCCTCCTCTTCCAATAAGGAAATTTTTACCATTAAATAAAGGGGGGACCATGGATTGTCTCTCACTTAGTGGAGTGGTTGCGATTTGCATTGTCATGGCTTTTGAGCTTCAATGGATCTACTCAAAGGTGTTTAAACCTACAAATGTGAGAATTTGCTCTAATACCAATTGTTAGAATGTTAATTTCAAGAGGGGGTGAATCGAAAGTTGTCAAAAATTCTTGCAAACTTTGAAGATTATAGTGCTTTTAAACCAAGTAAGAATAAAAGATCTTCTCTAGAAACAATGAACTAAAGTTGTAGAAATTCTTTTTCAAGTCTTTCAAAAACAATTTAAAAGGCCAATAGCAATAAAAGCAATTTTAAGAAGTAAGGAAAAAATACAAGGATTTTATAGACGTTTAGTCTTTTTGCTTACGTTCTGCCCCTTGGATCACCAAGTAGTTTAGAATCCACTATCTCAAAATGCTTTTCTAGGAAAAAGCATAACCCTTACAAATCAGTTTAAGGCGTAGATTTAACCTTCACAAAAGTTTTTTCAAGGCTTAGACTTAACCCCTTTTCCTTTTCACTTGGTTAAGGTATAACCATTCACAAATAATTTGTTTTAAAGGTTAAGGAAGAACCTTTGCAATGGAATACAAGGATGATGAACAATAAGCTCAAATGCTGCTAGAAGGTTGAATAATACAAAAAGTACAAAGAAGGAATAAAGACTCTTAAGAAAGTAAAGAAGATCAAAGTTTAAGTAGCTCAATGGAAGGACATTTTGATTTTGGAGAGTGATTGTTGAGGAATTTTGAGTTGGAGGTTTCACTCTTGCTTGAAGATCTTGCTCTTGGAGTTGTCTCTCCTAGAAAATGTGCCATAGACCTCTATTTATAGGTGTCTTAAAATAGCCGTTTGGGGATGTGTGCTTGAAAAAATACTGGTTAATCATGCCTTTTCTAGCTTGTCTGACTTGAGGTCTTGATATCTTCGAAGCATATCTCGATACTTTAATGCCTGAATTAATTAAAGTCTCGATACATTTATTGCATGTCTCAATACCTAGTTTATCCTTGACATTCTTAAATTGAAAGATGTCTCGATACATTTTGGCAAGTCTCAATATGTGTAATGTTGCTCTCTAGAATTTGAAGTCTGGAAAGGATGTTTCAAAAATTTGACAAGTAGGTCTTCACACATTGACACTTGCTCTTTGGAAATTGAAGTTTTGAAGGCGATGTCTTGATACTTTGAAGGTAAGTCTCGATACATTGGCACATACTCTTTGAAAATTAAAGTCTAGAGGTGAAGTCTCGATATCTTAAAGCTAGGTCTTGATACATGGACACTTGCCCTCTGGAATTTTGGATTTTTGAGGTGATGTCTCGATACTTCAAGTCCAAGTCTCGATACATCAGCACTTGTCTTCTGGAATTTAAGGCTCCATAGGTGATGTCTTTTTACTTGCAAGAAATGTCTCGATATTGCTACTTCTTGAGGCTGTTTCTGAGGTGGATTTGTCTCAAATCATAATATTTATATGGTTTGAACATATATGCATCATGGGTTTAGATTTTCAAAGGTAGATTGCATGGTATCAAAATGAAATAGCATTGTTTATTAACTCTTCCACTGTTCATTGCTCGTTCCCTTCCATTATCCCTCACTAAGTTGTACTTACCTTTTTAAGTTTACAAGTTTTGGTTTTTAGATTCGAAGGAAGTTGGGTCGTAGATTGTGAGGAAGATCCTTATTCACCACTTTTTTGGTAGGCTGTATGTATGGCATCGGTAGATGTTACCACACCAGTCTTGACTCTATTGAATAGTTGCGAACACTTTTACTTTGGTTATAGTATGGGTGTCACCACACAATTTAATGTAGCCATGGGTTGGCAACCTAAGTTATACTTTTGTAAGGTGTAGGGGTATACCTATGAAGGAATGAGTTATGCGAATTGGTTGCTAATACATGTAATAAAATGCTTTTGATATGAAATTATAGAAATGGACTGGTTTGTATATTTGAGTATGAAATGAATGGTTCCTATGAGATTGATACATGTTATTCAATAATATGAGGCTTGCATAGGCTTTACGGGTTATGCCCATGGGCTCTTGCACCAATCATGGCTCAAGATTGGATCATGACACATAATATGGTAACAACTAGCTATTAGCAAGTGTTCCATTGGAAACCTCAATGATTTAGTCAACGATCAATGTGCCAAAGGAATTAAAAGCACTCTAAACTAAAACAGAAGCTAATTTTAAGATTATCTTAATTTACCGACCTATGTTCTTATCAAATTTTGCGTACAATTACATACCGATATTTCAAAGTTATCAGATGTCTTCACATGTTTCAAGGAAGACAAAGGAATATGAATAGAATTCTTCTAAATCATCGTATCCCATTCCTCACCTCTTCCTCACATTTACACTATGATCTTGTCTCATACTCATGTCATTTATCGAGTCATTAATGTAACAGAATTAACATTGCAATTTCATTGATAGGGTAAGGAAATGGCAAGAGATCCGAATGAAGATTTTTATTCGAAATAAATATTAGTAAATCAATAATTTAACAAAGTGGGAATCGCCTTTGACAGAATAAGTCTGCCACATTGACAGAAAAGCACCAAATCTATTGAACTTTTCAAAAGAAGTTAAAAGGTACCAGGCTGCTAGCCAATATCCCATGTTTTTTCTACAGCAATTTCTTCACTTTACTTGAATCATTCAAAAATTAAGGGTTAGTTAAGCTTTCGTATGTGGTACGACACCGTCATTTTTTCACTTATCTACTTCGAAATCGAAGCCAATGACATAGAATGCTAAACAGTATTAATTCTTCAAAGGATTTCCATTTAGGATCTAAAAAATTTATTTTTAGTAAACAAAGCAGAAAAGAGAAAATGACTAAAACACAAAAGAAATCCAAAGACAAAAGCATCAAAAACTTACTCATGTCGATTCTCAAGTAACATGAGAGTCTGGGTCGGCGGCGAGGAGGCTAGGTTGACGACAAGGTTGGCTGGGGTGGTTGGTTTAGGGCAAAAGTGGTGTTGGGAGGCGGGTGGGGAGAGAGAAAAAGAGAGAAAACCGGCTAGGGCTTTTAAGGGACGTAAATTTACAAAAATCTAAAATAAAGTTGCTGTGGGAAATTCTGTCTGTAACACCATCGATAATGTGAATGCTTTATCGACGGATAACTTCATCGAAAAACCAGTTGGTAAGTTCCATCTCACTGACGGACATGATTGGTTGGCAATCTGCACATCTTTTCTTGTTCATTGCGCGGCTTTTCGACGAAATACATTCAGTCGATAATCCGTCACAGTTGGTCGACATAAAAAGATCTTGCCTCTGGCGCTGCATAGATAGGGACATCACTCGAGCTTAACTGACGAGCTATTTTTGTGATTAGCGCTTCTGCTCAGTAGCTAGATCGGACTGTCTGTACCTTTCCTAACTCTGCCTGTAAGGAAGTTAGTCCATAGCACTCATCGGGCCAAAGCATTTAGAAATCGTCCGTCGATTAAGAGTGAAATCAAACGTACAATGGGAAGTGGGAGATAGCATTGTAGACAAATGGTACTTGCTTCAAGAGGAAACCCGGGAGTCCATCATACGAAAACTTTGCAGTAACCCTACTGATCAGCACCAATAAGCGAGAATTCCTTAACGAGGGAGTATTCAGCGGGAAATCTCTCTCCCCTTGTTCTCTCCTTGGGTCTTTAAAACCAGCCCACAAAATTCCTTGTCTTTCCTCCCACACGGCCGGCATTCTTGAGTTTCATGGACCTTGCTTGGACTGTTTTTTCGACAGCAAAGTACAGTTTATTCAACTGCGCATGGGAAATGTAGCATTTGAGTATTTTCTAAAGAGAAAAGCATACATTCCTTAGCTTGGGAGAGTTCAAGGCCTCTTGGGAGTTTTATCTACATACGAGGTTGAGATATTTAGGGATGTTAAAATGATGACTATAAATATCTGATAGTCCCCTGTTTAACAGTTAAAATAAATATTCTAAAAAAAAGGAGCATTTGAGCACTTAGCACCTTTATTTATTGTTTGATTCGGATTGTATCGTTTCTTTCTTTAATTTATAACCAAGAAGTCATTGTATTTTTTATTACCTCAAAAACATCAATATTATTTAATCTTATCGAGACATATTTACCAAATCTAAAAAGGCTTAATTTGCTTTCCCAACTCCACGACAGCCACGCAAGGAAACTAGAATAAGAAGGCAATCCACAACCAGGAAAAACTCTATTCTGTTTTATTCTGTAAACGAATCAAAGTTCTAATAGGATTCCACAATTATCAGCAGCGACACTCCTTGCGTTTTCAAAGGGTCACTTCCGTTTAGGTTTGTCATTTTTTTTCCCTATAAGACCATGTAACTTGTACGCTTGTCCATCTCTGTCAGCTTCCTTCTTCAATATTTACCATATTAATTGTTAGATGTACGTCTACACTCTCTTTTCTTTGCCTTCTATTTCAATGATGGAAGGCCATGAGGAATATTTTGATGATCAATTCCCAATTGGGTATAGGTTTATGCCAACGGATGAAGAGTTGGTGACTCATTATTTGACTAACAAGGTTTGTCGCAACCCTGTTCCACCTTCAGCTTTTCAAGAAATTCGTTCTACCGAGCTTTACAGAAAGCCTCCAAAGAGTTCAGGTAGGTTACAATGATATTTTTTTTTATAGATATTGTACACTATGCTTTCATAAACCCACCATTTCGTTTTCTTTCTATTGTCTGATTTTCTTCTTCATAACTCACCATTTTTTTTTCATCACCCTCCATTCATTATTTTTTCCTCACCCCATTTTTATTTTTCAAGAAGCTGGAATTTTCTTTGTTGTTTTATTAGACCCATACATACTCATTCATACTTTCTTCCTATATATATTCTTTATTGTAAAAATTTTCCAATGCTTTTTTTTTCTAACTTGTTTTAATTTAATTTTTTTCCCACTCTCAAGTGCAATACTCTAGTGGAGAAAGAGAGTGGTTCTTCTTTATTCATCAGTATGGGAACTTTGAGGAGCAAAATAAGGCAATTCGAATAGTTGAAGATGGACGAGGGTTTTGGCGAACAAATGGAGAAAAGCCCTTATTCGACACGAAAGGGAATGTGTTAGCCTTCAAGACTCATTTGATATATTTTTCGGGATGCCTCTCAAATGCAAAGAAAACACATTGGAGAATGGATGAATATCGACTGCCAATTCAATTCTACGCTCAACACAATTCCAAGGTAACACAAATGAATTTATAAGCACTCGCAAACCATACCTATCTAAATAATGAACTTTGGTTAGACTCTCTTTTTTTCCTTTCGTTTTTTTTTTCTTGGATGACGAGGGATCGCTCGCATGCACCTCCACCATCGGTTGAATTCAAGTCCATCAACGTAATCAAACCCAAGGGGTGCAGGCTTATATATGCGTGTTTTTTTTTGAAGTAGAATTTAATTGATGATAGGGACAATATAACTTTTACTGAAAATAGAGAAGGGTTTAAGCTTTTATCGACTAGAAGATGATATGTATCTATTGTTGTATATCAAAGTCGTATCTGATATAATGGATACACTTTTTATAAACTTAATTCAAATTAATTATTAAAAATTTTATATTTATTAGTTTTTGAGTTAAAACATGAAAAATTATATTTTATGAGTTTGAATATTTAGATGTTAAACAAAAAAATAAAAATTAAATTTACCTTTTAATTTTAACATGATAAGTGTTTTAAATTTTAATTAATAAATTAATAAGAAAAAATGTATATTTTATTTAAAATCTATATTATTAAGGAATATGTTAAAAGTTTAAATTAAAAAAATTATCTTTTCAATTTACATATTATAATCTTTAATTTTGTTAAAAAATACAATATTTTTTAATTTTGTTCTTTATTTTATATGCATAAATTTTATTTGTATTAATTTTAATATTAATTCTTANTTAAATTAAAAAAATAATTATCTTTTCAATTTACATATTATAATCTTTAATTTTGTTAAAAAATACAATATTTTTTAATTTTGTTCTTTATTTTATATGCATAAATTTTATTTGTAATTAATTTTAAATAATTAATCTTATGGATGATCTACAACCTCCTAATCTTAGCTTTGACGCCGTTAATATGACGAATAATGCTGGAAAATTTTTCATCAACTTCAGTGATATGGTTGTATATATAAAGATTAAATTATCCGCCCCACATATTTATTACTAACCATCTACTCTGATTCTCTCTTTTTTTTTTGTCATTGTGTGACATATCAATACTTCCCATTAAAGTTGAACTAAGTAACTAATTCTTAATTTTTTTTTTTAAAAGTAACTAGTTATTCTCTAATATTGTTTGCAGGAGCAATGGGCTGTGGGGAGACTTAGAAGAGGAAGAGAGTACAATCTTGGTTTTTAAACCTATTACTTACAGATGAAGCGATTAAATGTCCTAGCAAATACCTCACTATTAGCATCTGGCATATTATCTCTTCATTTCTAGAAATTTCTTTGTTTATTCATACTTCACAAAATTTGGTTGAAGAAAAAAAATAATTTCCTTTGACCTCCAATGCCATGCCAGATTGACCTCAAATAACAAAATGTTTTCCGCTTCAATCACATATGAACTATCAAAAGTAAAAGTATGTATCTTTGTTTTGTCAGCCTTTTTTTTAACATTATCATTATTAACAAATTCAATTTTGACCATGTATGACATGTTTGGTTCGTGAAATAAAATGGAATGGAATAAAATAAGTATTTTATAGAAATAGTATTGGATAGGAATAAAATGAAAATGTTATTATATAGTTTGATTAACGGAATGGAATAAGGTAAGAATTACTATCGTGACTTATTATAATGTTTGGTTGGTAAAAATAATTTTAAAATAACAAAGGAATAAGAGATAAAAAACAAAAATACCTTTTATTATAATATATAATTTTTAATTTAATTTAATTTAATTTTTAATTAATAATAATTTATATTTATTTAAAATATTAATAATTGAAAATTTGAAATTAATATTTTCTTTATAATTTAATCATCAATATTTCAAAATATTAATATTTTATTTATAATTTAAATATTATTATGATTAAAGAATTAATAATTTTAATTAATTTTTTAAATTTAATATATTATTTTTTAAAAAATATAATTAAAAACTTAAAATTTTTATTTTAAATTTTCTTTTCATTTTCCTTTCTTCTCCTTCGATTGGCCAGTAGAGATGTGGCCGGTGTAACGGTGTATCGATCTAGCGCTCTTTGTGGTCAAATCTGACCATTAGCGCACTAGATTGGCACTTCTTGCAATTGGATTTGCCCATGAGATCTAGCTGGGAAGTTCTGGATTTGAGATAGATGCCATATCTAGTGCTTTCTCGATTGGATCTGGATGAAAAGCTTTAGATTCGGCCCTAAAACCACCTCTGCCACTTCTGTCGTTGCCGTTGCCCTTTTTTGGTAATGGGTGGAAGATTAAAGTGAGAAGGAGAAAGGTAGAAGCTAGAATGGAGGCAAAAGAGGAAGAGAGAGAATAGAAAGAATGTATTTAGATAGATATGATTGTAATTTTTCAAACTTATAAGAGGCATATGGGTCTTATCATTTTAAAGGCTATTCCTTAGCCAGGGAATAGAAAAAACCATGGGAGTTGGTATTAGCTATTACTTGATATTAGGTGATTTTAAGGAAAGAACAAATGTTCCTTAGGAAAAGCCATTTCTCCAACCAAACATGTTGTTATAGTATTAGCATATGTAGTAGAGCTTGGGTAATGATAGTAATAGGTTTGTTATGGTTTTGTAGACACACCATTTTGTTTGGGGTGTCTCACCAAAATAAAGAAAAAAATAAATAATTAAAAAAAGAGAAAAGATAATAATAAAGATAAAGGCAATTTAAAAAAGGAAATAAAAAAAATAATGAACAAAACAAAAAAAATTAAAAATAATAAAATTAAGATTCTAATCCAGCAAGTTTTGAAATTTGATTTTTTAAAGAGGAAGAAAATCCTAATCTAAGATCAACATAAAAATGGATGGGTATAAATACCCCCATTCATTAGCCTAGAGGGGGACACAAAGAGAAACAAAAAAAAAAAAAAAAGGAAAACAAAC
>NC_030852.1:22771928-22777599 GCF_000208745.1 Theobroma cacao
AAAAAAAAAAAAAAAAAAGGAAAGCAAGGTTTATTTTGGGTTTTGGAATTTGGGGGTAAGATCTAGGAGAATTGGGGTGGTTTTTGGGAAAACTACTCCAATTAAAGGAAAAATGGGGTCAAGAGGATTTAGAAGGAGTACTTTGGGAGAATTTTTGGCATTGATGAGTGGTGATCGATTGTAGAGCTAACAACGGTCAAAGGTAGGGTGACGATGGACCAACATTGGATTTTAGGCAAAAAGAGAGAGGAGTTTTTTAAAGAGAGAAAGATTTTTAGGGACAAAGAGCAAAAAGAAAAAATAAGAAAAAAAGAAGAAGTTTAGCCTATTTATATTGGAATCAAAATGTGTCAAGCCCAGCTCTATCATATACTTGCCATGTCATTCAGGTACTTGATAGCATGTCTACATACTTGGATGCCTCGAAAAATTTTTAAAAGTCGGTATCGTACCTAGTGGTACAATTAAGTTGATTAAAGCCACGAACTAGTCCAAATAGAGATTTTAGGATGTATTTGAGAGTTATTGAACCTTAGAATGTCTTAATATGGTGATTTGGAGTTCGAGGACTGATTTGGATTCCAATCGGGAATTTGTATAACGTAGAGGCAAAATGGTCATTTTACCACTCGAGGCCAAAATTGGAATGTTGGACGAGATTTTTGACTAAGTTTGACTAATTGGAGCATAATTTGAATTTGAGAAGTGAAAATAAAAATTTCAATTCTGACATTTTTCGAACATGAGGGCAAAACAGTCATTTCACGTGTCCATGAGGATGTAATTGAATTTTTGAAATTTTACACCACCATGACATTTGTCAAGCCCATGAATTTCACCTATTATCATTTTATACTTTGGATAATTATGAAATTATATGTGGTGGTAAGAAAATGCTTAATAGTTAAGTTTTAACCATGAACCAATCACACGTTGACACGTGTTGAGTTTTAATTCTTTTATAATTTTCTTTATAAACCAACATAAACCTCTCCCAAATCACTCTTCATTGCCGCGGAAGCCAAAGAACACAGGAGGAAAGAATAGAAAAACTCTAAAGAGAAAAATTCAAGAGAAATTCATTGAATTTTCAAAAAACGAAGCGATGGGAGGTAAGATTTCGCTATTTAGCTTAAGGTCTACCTTACCCATGCTTTCTTTTTCATTTTCTGTGGTTGAAACTCAAGTTTTCATGATGGAAGCATGCTGGCCGAATGAAGGGGGGGAGGATTTAAGGATGGATTTTGCTAGATTTCATGTTATCTAGGTGTTTTTAGTGTTTTTGTGATATTCAGTATGAAAAACAAGTAAGAAAACATGTTCTTCATCAAACCCTAATTTGACCGAATTCTATAGGGAATATTTTGAAGATGAATTTTGTCATATTTCATGTTATCTAGCTCGTATTTGATGATTCGTGATGTCGGATATCGAAAATGGTTATCGAAAAGTATAGTCCTTTAGTAAACGACTTGAACGATAATGAGAAAATTATGGTAAATGGATTTAGAATTGATTTCTAATGAGGTATACGGACTTATTGGAGTACCGAAAGTGCAATGAATCTATTTGGAGTTGAATTGGATGTTTTGGCTGATTAAACAGTGTATAGTGTGAGTTAGATCGAACACCATTTCAGTCCAACAACAATTGAACCTACGTAAAACACCATCTTTAAGTGATTATTCAAATACTTCGTATTCAATTTCATGCATTCATAAAGAGCCTGAAATAGTCTTATAACAGTTTGGCACAAGTGTATTGAATTACTTATTGTGCATTATGTATAGGTGGTGAGCCCTCTGGTAAGGGTAAGGATATCATACCCGAGGACTAGGAGTAGGAGTACTCCCGTTATTGTGAGTAATCAGACAATCATCTTAACTATCTAAAGTAGTTTATACTCATTTTTTTTGATTTTAAAGAATAATGAGTTTAAATTGTAAATTATTATGTTTTAAAATTGAAGTGTTGGTTAAACGAAATGAGATTTTTAACTTGTTTTGAAATTGAATACTGGTTTTGGAAATTGAGTAAGTGGAGACTATATACTCGTGTTTGATATATGGTTTGAATTGATGGCTTATGACAATGTGATGGCATGAATGGCTGGATTTATGTTTGTGTGGAATATATGAACTATTTTGTTTTATCTTGACAGACTAGGTAATATCATATTAGCCATGTCATACTGCCGAAATTTTTATTGATTTGGTGGGGAAATTGATTAGCTTACTGCAGTGGGCCGGTTTCCGTGGACCGACCTATTTGAGAGGCATGGTAAACCCCGTTATATTTTACCTCAGTAAGAGAGGCGCGGAGGGTATCTCCTAAGGTAGTTTAGAGTTCATTTCACGTCGAACCACCACGTGAGGGTGAAACTCAGCCAACGCCAAGGAACGACTATGTTTTTAAATGTAAAAATATGTTTTATGTGTATATGTTATTTTAACAGCCTTGACAGACTCGGTTTGATGGCCTACGCAAGGTGTCACCGAGCACAAGTTTTGGCACGAGCCAAGTTTTTAAAAGAATCATAAGCCTTGTTGATTTTTTATAAAATGTAACTGTTTTATATGGGTTGAAATGAGTTTTAATGTTATGAATCATATTATGAAGAGATGCTTTAACTGTTTTATATAGATGAACTTTGCTTACTCACTGGATTTATAAAAACTCACCCCCTTCTTTTCACTGATTTTAGGTTCAAAGCAATCTGTAGACAGTCGATTTTGACGAGGGTTTGCTTTTGGATTTGCACCCTTAGAAATCGTAAGTCTACAGTCCTGTTTACTTTTGTTATTTTGGGGTTCACATGTCATTGTAAAATATTTTTGTATACCCTGGTGCTGTGTGCTATTATATATATGAATTTATTTTGTTATTACGCTACAGAAATTGTTTACGTAGAAATTTATAAATATTGTTTTATATGAAAATGGAATATTTTATCCAATATTTTTATTTAGTTCTATTAGTTATAAATTCAATTTAAAAGATGATTTAGACACCTAGATTTATTTTTTTTATATGAAATGTATATTTTTCATTCATATACTATATTTTTAGTAGGTTTTGAAATTTTTGGGTAAGATGACCAAAATACCCCTGTGTTGTAAAAATTACTTTTTGATTGTCTTTGATTTGAAAATCGTCTATATTCCTTTAAAACATGATATTTAGTAACTGTTACTCATAGGGGAGGCAGAAAACTGATGCTAAAGCCTTGCAAGGTTTCGGTTGACATTTCGGGTAAAGTTTGTCTATTAGCACATTGTGGCGGTTGTCACGGGCTTGAAGAGAGTATCGGGTCGTGACAAAATGACACTGTTTTAAGAGAACCTTGGAAGTGCAAAACTATACCGTTTTGTAATCAAAGAAAAAAAGCTGTAGTCCGAATCTCAAAGATTCAACCCATGCCTACTTTTCAAGGCTTATGTATGATCCAAAGTTTAGTAGTTTAAGTTCTTTGCTTTTGGGTTTCCAAGCCCACTAGGGTAAGCTTCATTTTGGTTTCTTTTTAATTATTTTTATATCTTTCTTTCATTTTCTTGATATTTTATTTACTTAGGATTAGATCTCAATTAAGGAAATAAATAATAAATTTTAATTAAGGAATCATAAGTATAGAATTAAGTCATAATTATGTAAAAATCATAAAAATAATTATAAATATATAGTTAAAATAGGATAAAATAAGGTCAATCAAAAAAATTTAAAACAAACATAATTAAAATTTATAATTATTTATAAATAAAATCTTTTAAATGAAATTTTTCAAGAAGATTACAAGTAATAATTTTTCTACAAAGAGATTTTTTCTTTTTAACGGGATTAAGTGATAATCCACCAACAATGGTTTTTACAGGCTTAACCACAAACCACTACAAATAGCTTTTCAAGTTTAAACTAGAACCTTTACAATGGAGTACAAATTTTAGCTAGAAAATGCCTCTGCGAAGGCTGGATGCTAAGACTTTAAGCTTGAATGTAGTGATAAAAGAAATTTAAGCTTGAATGAAGCAAGTATACGGCTTTTTAAATCTTGGTTGAAGACTAAAATGGTTCTAAAGAGTGAAGATGAGCTTTTGGAGGCATTTTTAGGGTTTGAAGTTTTGGTTTAGGTCTTTTCTTACTACCAAATAGCTTAAATACGATTATTTATAGTTGGTGTGGAGTTTAGAGCAGTTAGACACAAGTTTGAATCAAATCTGACTATTCTTGAAGCTTGAGGGTTGACTACAATGTTCTTAGGGTCGACTATATCCTTTAAAATTTTCAAATTAGGGCTTCATAATTGAGTATAACCTTTCTCAACTCAATCCTTTTTCAAAGAGCATGCATTTTGGAAATCTAAGCTTTTATAGCAGATTATGCCTCCTCTATAGTTGACTATATCTGTGTAATGTCAACCGTTCCTCGCTTTTATCTTGTAAACGTCAACTATGCTTAGTCCAAGGACGACTATGTTTGTTCAAAATTTGATTTTCTTAAGCTTTTTGGAATAGAGTTGACTATGGCTTTACAAATCTTCAAGTTTTGCACTCTTTCTGCCTTTGGATCAACTTGAGCTTCCCTAAGATTGACTCTTAACTTGTGTCTCAAAGTTTCTTTATCTTTTTGGCTTTTTTCTCTACCTATTTCCTCATTGCCTTGTTCTTACATTCAAATCACATTTCAAGACATTTTTGCTTATGCATTCTTAGCTGAATATGCATTGCTTGAAAGCTTATAAGATGTTTTCTTATCATGCATGGCTTTTCAAACAACTATGTAACCTCAGGGGATTAAAAATGTATTTGAGACAATTTTAAACGCTTGACATTAAGTTCAAGATAACATACGATTTTTGTTAAATCAAAACATGATGTAACTTAAGGTTGACAGTATATATGTTCATTATTTGAGATTTGTTGTCAAGCTCGGCTCTACAATATGTTTATTATGCCATTCTTACATAAGAATGCATGTTTGCTTACTTGGGTACCTTAAAAATCGTTAAAAGACGACAATATACTAAATGGTACAATTAAGCTGAATTAAGCCCAGAACTAGTCCAAATAGAGATTTTAAGATGAAATTGAGAATTTTAAAACCCCATAATGACTTAAAATGGTGATTCAGAGTTCGAGGACCGATTTTGAGTCAAATTAGAATTTTCATGATCTAGGGGTAAAATGGCCATTTTGCCACCCGAGGTTAAAAAGTGGAATGATGGAAGAAGTTTTTGATCAAGATTGACTATTTAGAACATAATTTGAGTTTGAGAAGTGAAAAATTTTAATTCTGACATTTTCTCAAGTATAGGGGTAAAATAGTCATTTTGCCACCCTAGGGGCAAAATTGTAATTTTACACCACCCAACACTTGTCCAGCTCATGGATTTACCCAATATTATCATGGATAATTGAGAAAATTTAAGTGGTGGAGAGAGATTGCTTAATGGGTAAGTATGACACATGGATTAATCGAATGGTGACATGTGTCAAATTCTCATCCATTTATTATTTTCCTTATAAATTAGCACAAAATCAGCCCATTTCTCTTCATATGGCCGGCCAAAGGAAGAACAAAGGAAGAAAAGAAGAACAAAAACTCTAGGTGGAAAAATTCAAGGGAAAAGTGTGAAAATTCAAGGAAACAAGTGACAAAAGGTAAGATTTTTCAATTC
>NC_030852.1:22781859-22853408 GCF_000208745.1 Theobroma cacao
TTTATAAGAAAATAGAATATTTTATTGAATATTTCTTTTATTTTTTTTATTATATCCAAATAATCATAATTTCATTTTAAATGAAGGTTTTAGATGTTTAAACTTATTTTTGATTATGAATTATGTGTTTTGTACTCGCATACTACATTTTTTACGGATTTCAAGATTTTTGAGGAAAAATAACCAAAATGCCCCTGTGAGAAAAAAAATTATTTTCTATTGTTTTGATTTGGAAATAGTTTATAATATCTCAAAATATGATTTTAGTAACTAATACTCACAGGGGAAGCGAGCAAAATTGATGTTAAGCCTTGCAAGGTTTCAATTGATATTTCGGGTAATGAATGTCTATCGGGACGTCGCGGCGGTTGTCACGGGCTCGATGAGAGTTCCGGGTCGTGACATTTGTACGTCCCTTTGCACACACTACATTTTTGGCATACATACATGAGCCTCATACCCAAGCTCTATCCTATTTAGGAGGAGGTAGAGTACCTTGTTCTTGTGAGGTGATAACCTCCGTGTGTGCACATGAAATACTTCCACTAAGAGAGAACCCTTTCCATTAGCAACATGTAATGGGTGAGGATCAAGGTGCCTTACTAGTTAAAAGTGGATGACAGTAAGGAACAATTTGGGAACCGTTAGCTTTGTGTGAAACCTTGTCCAGCATATAGAAAACATAAAAAGCCAAACTCAGGTACAACCTTACCAAACCCATCATTTAAAAAAGAAACCAAAAATTAAGTACACAAAAAGGGACATTTTTTTATTTTAAAGATTTATTTTTTATATGGTTGTTTATTTAATTCTTTGTGTTTCAATATCATTTTTATGTAAAGGTATATTAGAAACGTTAGCTTAATGAATAACTAACAATAAACTTTAAAAATTTTGGAGAATGAAGTGTGAACTGCTATAGTTGACTATGGAAAAACTCTAGTCAACTATGGTTGTATTTCTCTTTAGTTAAACCTTTTCTAAAGCAATTTAAACAAATATATAGTCGACTATGAAGACTTGATAATCGATCCTAGATGAGAAACTCATTTTAAAAGCTTGTAGGAAAAGTTCCAAAGAAAACCATGATGAATATGCAAATTTTAATCAAGTTTACTAAATCAAACATGGGCACATAATCACTTTTAAATGCTTAAAACATTTTTCAAGTTGAAATCAAATAAAAGCAACTTAAGAAGAATATTTCAAGAAATAAATAAGTAATGATGGTAGAGAAGGATTTAACAACCAATAATATGAAATCAAACCACAAGCACTATATGAAATTGGTTTTCTTGAAATGAAATGTGGTAAAACAAAAATATGATAAAATGAAGACAATAGGTAAAATTGAACTTTCTTCAAAATAGATTTTCTACTTGTATCAAAATCAAAATAGATGATTTTTCTAAAGTAGGATTTCAACAATAGATCACAAAGCATAACAGTAAATCAAGACACAAGGATTTTATAGTGGTTAAATTTTCTCAAATACCTACATCCACTCCCTTAGCAACCAAAGAATTTTCAATCCACTAAAAGGATTCTTACTTTTAACAGGATGAAGCAGTAACCCTCACAATGGTTTTTTCACAGGATCAAGTGATAACCCATGGTTTTAACAAGCTTAACCATAAACCCAAACAATGGCTTTTTTCGGGGATCAACCATAGCCCTTACACTAACTTTTACAAGATCAAGCAATAACCCATGGTTTTAATAGGCTCAACCACAAACCCATACAATGGCTTTTTCCAAGATCAAGTATAACCTTTATACTAACTTTTCAAGGCTAAGTTAAAACCTTTACAAAAATAGCAAAAATGCCTCTAAAAGGTAGATTTTGCTAAGTGAGTACAATAGAGGAAGGATGCCTAACATTAGGTATAAAGATAGGATATAAAGATTGGAGTGAAAGCACAAAGAAGGTTTAAGCTCAAGTAGGCTTGGTTTTCTCTTCTCTTTTCAAGACCATGATCTTCAAGAGTTTGGCCCTTCTTCTTCCTTCTTCCTCAACTTGAAATGCTTTCAAATGGTCTTTTTTATAGTTGAAAGAGTCTTATAACCATTGGGGGTGATCAAAGCAAGAAATTAACTATTGTTCTTTTGAATTTTGTGTTTTTCTATCATCTGTAGTTAAGTATAGAAGTTCTCTACTAGATCCATTTCTAGAAAGCTTCTATTTTTGAAGTCTGGCTTGGTGTAGTCGACTATGGTTTCATCAGGCTTGACTATGGCTTGTTAATTCTTCAAATTTTGCAAATGTTCAACCTCAAGGTCGACTATAACTATCTTTTATCAAGTTTCTTTGTCTGTTCTTACCCGTTCTTCCATAAGATCGACTTGCTTTACTCTAAGGTTGATTTAGGCATTGTTTCTTCAAAATTCCTTGACATTATGGCACTTAGCTTCAGCTATTTCTTCCTTGCGATCAAGTGTTGAGTGATGATTGAGTTTCTTGACTTGAAGCAAGCTTAGTGTGATGTAGATTGATGATCTTTGAGTGCTTTGAGATAAACACCATCACTTGTGAACCTATCTTGCAACTTTAACACCTTAAAGATAAATGTTAGAGGGATCATAAATAGAACTCATTCAAGTTAGTTTATTAATCATAAATTTAGTCATTCAAGCTTGTAGACATTTGCAAAGCAAGTGTTTGAAAGTTAGATAGCTTCAAAAATCCACACAAGTAAAAGAATCAAGCTTGTAATCATGTAAGAACAAATGTGCGAAAGTTAAATCATTTCAAAAACTTGTCAAGAATCAATCAAATAATATTAATTGAAATTTGATTATTTTGTCATAATCCAAACTATAATAATTTTAAAGCTAACAATCTTGCCTTTTTTGATATGACAAAACCGTGAGCATAATTTGCATTTGAAATGATTTTAAATTCTCCCTCTTAACATATGCATCAAATCCTCAACATATGCATCAAATTTGTTCATAAATCTTCTCCCTTTTTTTGTTATATCAAAAAGGTTAAGAAGTGTAAGCGTTAAATACTTAAGCTCAAGAATTAATGGTTAACTAAAATATAAGCATTAAGACTAAGAATATGTAACCATTAAGCCATCAAGTTATGCATAAAGCCATTTACTACTCAACTACTACCAAGTATTGAGACATTAAAAGCAAGTATGTCACACACACATATTAGTGTGTGAAGTCAAGTTGTGAGCATATTACTCATGAAGTTTAAGGAAGGTATGATAAAGATGTTCAATAAGCCCATAGACCATAATATCATCAATATTTAGCTCCAATATCAAGTGTCAAAGATCTATATATGGCTCAAAATACCCATTGAAAGATATAAGTAAAATCTCCTCATTTGTAAAAGCAAATAAGCACAAAATTAATTTCAAGGGATGAATCATTTTAAAGATCATTGTATCAATTTGTGAAACTCTAGTAAAACTCCCCGTATTTAAAAGACATAAAGCATATCAAGCAAATCAATTTTGCAAAGCTCAAACTTATTCAAGAAAATGATCAATTTAAATCTCAAGTGAGAAGAAACTATTCTAAAGCTTGATGTTGATTGAGAAAGCTTAAGGCTAAATACCAATTATACATTTCAACATTCAAGTTCAGGTGAGAAATAATATGAAGCACAATATCAATTCGGTGTTTAGAAATATGTTATCGATAGTGAAGACCAAATGTTGAAATCTCACCAAACCTCGTTGTTGAAGATCTCAATAGCTTAGGATACCAATCAATCATGGGACACTGGCAACGAATAACTCCCTTTTAAGAATTCATAAGCTCAACACAAATTGTTAGAGATTCATAATAGATCAAATATTAGGAGAGAAATCATGAGCTTAGAATAAACGAGCATTCAAATAGAAATTCAATATATTTTTTTAACACTTAACTATTCATGGAACTAGATAAGTATGTGTATTTAAAAGATTTTCAACATATATGTCAAATACTCATATTTTTCAAGATATTTGCAAAGTACTTCTTAAGCATATCCAAGATATCATTAGTTATCAAGTATAATTCCTAATCATTATCAAGCAACAATAAGCATTCTTCAATTTTAATCAAGCATAATAATTAAGCATCACCAAGCAATATTAATCATTTCATAAGAATTCTCCAATTTATATAAGAATAACAATTCAAGGAGAATTTCCACAATGAGTGTATATCATCAAATATTAAGAGAATATCATCATTAAACACTTTCAGCAAGCATTCTTCCAAAATATTTTCAGCAAGTATTTCAAGAAATATTCTCTAAATAATGTATAAAACTATCAAGTTAAGGAAGATATTCACATCAAGAGAAATATCATTATCAATGAAGTATTATTAAAGCATTTAGCACATGTTGCAATCATATAAAGGAATCCTATGATCAAGAGAGAGCGAGCATGATTACAAGAAAAATTTGGCTATCGTCACTAATCATGATTCCAATTTAATCCATGAAATCCAAGCATGAATTCATTTTTCAAAGAATGTATAGACATATGCCGATTTTAAAAAGATGCAAACATTTGAAGTTCAAAGTATGTGCCATTTCTCAATAATCTTCATAATTCATGAGTGATACCAAATGTTATAGAATCATGAAAATCAAGCATTCAACTCATGAATATGTTTAAAGTAAGAGTCCAAGTATCAATGAATACTAATTGTCAAGCGTCCAAGTATCAATGAATACTAATTGTCAAAATTCAAAAGATGAGCATTCAATTGATAGCCTATTAGCTCAAGTTGGATGCACACAAAATCTTTAGATCATGCAAACATTTAAGCTCAAGGAAGACATATTTAATATTTAAATGCATGTTTAAAAATAGTTCAACTATATCATCACAATATATGCCATGATCAACTTTGGCAGTCATATTCATATTCAAATGCATAACTCAAGTCAAGTTTTAGACTTTAAACATTAAGGTCAAGGAAGACTGGATATCATGTAAGCATGTGACTTGATCGAAACTACAGGATGAACTAAATATTCTTCATGAAACTCAATGAGTTCATCACAACCAATTCCATGTGCATAATCAAGGAATCAATTTTGAAATAATCAATTAAGCACAATCATAAAGCATATTCCAAGAATTGATTCTAGACCAAGCATTTTAACATTTCAATTTCTCAAGAAATGATTTAATCAATATGATCATATAAACATTCATTCTCAAGAAATAATGTTATCTGTGCAAGCACATGAGTAATAATAATGTCATCAAATTCAAACATTTACTCATGCGTTCATTTTCATTAAGAACAAGTCATGATAACATTTTCAACACAAGTCACACTTGTTCAAGTTTTACATGCACCAATGTCAAATCATAACACTTAAGATCATGCTTAAGAAAATACTTTCAATCAATTTCACAAGTATGAGAAAATCATCAATGAATAAGGAATTTATATGCATGTATCAAAAACAATTTGTTCAACCAAGCTATGTCCTCAAAATCAAGGATAAATTGAATTCAATCAAATGAAATCAATAAGATTTTGCAAAAAAAAAAAGGGTATAATTAATCATATTTAAGCATATTAAAGGTCATTTTCATATATCTCTCAATCATGTACCAAACATGCCCTTATGACCATTCAAGCTTACATGCAATCATGCACATCCAATAAGAACAAGTTAAAAATTATTTTCATCATAATGCAAACTTGTTCAAATCATAAATTATAATAGGCTCTAGGATGGCAAGCATTTTTCATATCAATTCAAGTAGTCAATTTATGTGAAACTCATCATTAATCAAGTTGAACTATTCAAGTAAGTTCTAAATTTCAAGTCAAAATTGTTCAAAAGGTTAATTTATCATAGACACAAGGAAATAAAGAAATCAACTTTGAAAGCTTACTTTTCCTTGTTTAGACTACTAGAATGAATGGCAATGTAACTCATCAATTGTGCTCATATGTTATCACATTATGAAATTTTTCATGCTCAAGATTATGATCAAAAACCACTTTTCTTCAAAAATAATTATATGAAATCAATTTCACAAAACATAAGGAAATTTTATCAAAACAATTACATAAGCAAAATAAATAAGGAAAATGATGATGTATTCAAGTTCAAATATAAGTGCATAGTTTTAGTCTCATAGGTTCATGCTTTCTTAAAGATCATGCAATTTGTAACATTTATCACATTTAAATCAATTTTGTGTAATCAAGATTTGTTAATAGGGCTCAAAGAAGAATTATGCACTCTTACTCAAAGAAGAATAAGCGGTCAAGATTTTCAATCAATGAATCAAACAACTTTTAGAAATCATGCCAAACTAATCAATTCCAAGAAACCAAGCAAAATTCTTAAATTTTAAAAGCATAAAAAGATCTTTGTAAAAGAAGTCACCCATTTTCATTTTATTATGTCTAAAGAGCATATAATCTCCGAGCTATTTTCCCTTGCTCTAGCACATTTGATTCTTCATTCTATTTTACCTCTTGGAGAAAACAAGGATATTTTCTCAAGGTATTTAAACCTACAAATTGAGACTAAAGCTTTGATACCAATTGTTAGAAACATTAGCTCAATGAATAGCTAACAATAATGTCTAAAAAGGGGTGGATTGGATTGTAAAAATTTTCGAGAATGAAGTGTGAACTATTATTTTTGACCATGGAGAAACTCTAGTCGACTATGGTTATATTTCTTTTTAGTTAAACTTTTTCAAAAACTATTTAAACAAATATGTAGTCGACTATGAAGACTTGATAGTCGATTCTAGATGAGAAACTCATTTTGAAAGCTTGTAAGAAAAGTTCCAAGGAAAACTAGGATGAATATATAAATTTTAATCAAGTTTATTTAATCAAACATGGACACATAATCACTCTAAAATGCTTAAAATGTTTTTCAAGTTGAAATCAAATAAAAATAACTTCAGAAGAGTATTTCAAGAAATAAATAAGTAATAATGGTAGAGAAGGATTTAACAACCAAGAATATGAAATCAAACCACAAGCACTTTATTAAATGTGGCAAAACAAAAATATGATAAAATGAAGACACTAGGTAAAATTGAACCTTTTTCAAAATGGATTTTATACTTGTGTCAAAATTAAAGTAGATGATTTTTCTAAAATAGGATTTCAACGGTAAATCACAAAGCATAAAAGTAAATCAAGACACAAGAATTTTATAGTGGTTCAGCTTTCTCAAATGCCTACATCTACTCCTTTAGATACCAATGAATTTCCAATCCACTAAAAGGATTCTTACTTTTTAACGGGATGAAACGACAACCCTCATAATGGTTTTGTCACAGGATCAAGTGAGAACCTATGGTTTGTAATGGGCATAATCACAAACCCATACAATGGCTTTTTACGAGATCATCCATAACCCTTACATCGACTTTTTACAATATCAAACAATAACCCATGGTTGTTAACGGGCTTACCACAAACTCATACAATGACTTTTTTTTTAGATTAACCATAACCATTACACTAACTTTTCAAGGCTAAGTTAGAACCTTTACAAAAATAGCAAGAGTGCCTATAAAAGGTAGACTTTTTTAAGTGGGTACATGGAAGAAGAAAGCCTAACATTAGGTATAAAGATAGGATATAAAGATTGGAGGGAAAGCACAAAGAAGGTTTAAGCTTAAGTAGGCTCGGTTTTGCTTGGTTTTCTCTTTCCTTTTCAAGACCATGATCTTCAAGAGTTTGGTCCTTCTTCTTTCCTCTTCCTCAGCTTGAAATGCTTCCAAATGGTCCGTTTTATAGTTGAAAGAGTCTTATAGCCATTGGCGGTGATCAGAGCAAGAAACTAACCATTTTTCTTTTGAATTTTGTGTCTAATGGTCATCTATAGTCTAGTATTGAAGGTTTTTAGTAGATCCACTTTTAGAAAGCTAATATTTTGAAGTCTGGCTTGGTGTAGTCGACTATGGCTTCATTAGGGTCGACTATGGCTTATTAATTTCAAATTTTGCAAGTGTTCAACCTCAGGGTCGATTATAAAACTTATAGGGTCTATTATGGCTGTCTCTTTTCTAGTTTCTTTGTTCGTTCTTGCCTATTCTTCCATATGATCAACTTGTTTTGCTTTAGGGCCGATTTGAGCTTTGTTTCTTCAAAATTCCTTGACATTTTGTCACTTAACTTCTGCTATTTCTTCTTTGCTTCTTCCTTGTGATCAAGTGTTGAGTGATGATTGAGTTTCTTAACTTGAAGTAAGCTTGGTGTGATGTAGATTGATGATATTTCAGTGCTTTGAGATAAACTCCATCACTTCTGAACCTATCTTGCAACTTTAATACCTCAAAGATAAATATTAGAGGAATAATAAATAGAACTCATTCAAGTAAGTTTATCACTCATACAATTTAGTCATTTAGACAATTGCATAGCAAGTATGTGATAGTTCAATAGCTTTAAGAATCCACACAACTAAAAAACAATGAAGTTTGTAATCATGTAAGAACAAATGTATAAAAGTTAAATCATTTCAAAAACTTGTTAAGAATCAATCAAATAATATTCATGCAAATTTGATCATTTTTTCATAATCAAACTATAGTCTTTTGAAAGCTACCAAGGTATTTGTTACATAATAGAGTATGGAAGAAAAAACCTTAATTACATCCACGACATGCTTACTTCGTTCAAAATTTACCCTTATTCTATGTGAAAAAGAATTTGATGTGAAGGGTCAATAAGAGCAAATGTAGTTTGTACAGGGCGATTGTTTGAAAAAGGGCGATGTCTCTAACCTCCCTAAGAAAGTTCATATTGATATCCAACAAAACAACTTCACAAGTTTGATAAGCATTTGGGATAATTGAGGAATATCCAAAGAACAAGAATTTCAATAGAAATATGGATATATTACATCACTCTTTCACAAACCTATCGATTACCAAATAATTAGAGCCACAACTCAATTTTGGGAGCTTTCGTATAAATGTTTTGTTTTTAATGAGGTAGACATGACACCAACCATTGACGAGTACTCAACTTATCTCTGTATATGCCTTCTAAGTGTAGACAAGATTTGTTAAAAGAAACCAAAGACATGTTTTCAAAGAAAGATGGAAAAAGTCATTTGAACCAATGTAGAAGAAGTCGAAATGTGTGTTAAAAAAAAGGGAAAAAGTGTTTGCATCCCATGGGAATTTCTTTAAAGCTTTATTTTGAAACATCTAGAAGACAGACGAAGCATGAGTGTTATGGCATTGGTAATTTATGGGATGGTTGTATTTCTAAAGGTTTTGGGGCATATCGAGGTATCAATGGTCGACTTCTTTGAGCAAGTTGAAAACAAGTTCAACCCATCACAGGTAATTTTAGTAGAAACCTTTAGATCACTAAGCTATTGTCGATGAACAAAAAAAGACGTTTGACTGGATTCACACAACTATTGAATATATGGATTAAAAGCCACTTTAAGTGTGAAAATAGTAAATTTCAAGCATATTCTTTTGTACTAGTGTTTCCATTAAAGAGTTTTGTGAAAATGAATGGCAAACATAGATCTCAAGACTACGAAGCCTCACGAGACAACAAGTAGTATTGAAAGCACCATGGACGACACTTCAACCGATGTTGTATAGTTATGGAAATGAGATGTCAGTTCTTCTCTTAAGATTATGAAGGCAATTAGTTATGCTCCACTTATGGTATGTAGATAGGTTGGATTTGAACAATTTGTTTCGATGACTTATAAGCTTGATTGAATTGATTTTTCTTATGGTGAACCAAGGACATGGAAGAAAGTTGAAAATATTACTAAGGCATGGAAGCAAGCTCATAAAATAAGTCTAGGAAGATTCACTAATAATATTACACCAAAAATATTCAATACGACAGACACGAAAAATTAAAAACATTGTGTTTCTTTCCGAATGTGGCTCTAACAACCCAACAAATGTGGATTTCAAAATGTCCCTATCATAAATTACAACTTGAGGTTGAGGGAAACAAATTAAAGTAGGAAAATGAAGAACTCAGGAGAAAAGTGGAGAAGCTAATGGGTGAAGTTGAAGAACGAGAAAAAAGATCTGAAAATTACATATGGAGAAAAAGGTTTGGAAAGACATGTAAAATGACCTATAAGTCACTTTTGAATCAGTAACTAATAAACTTAATGTGTTGCAAAAAGGGTTGAGTAGTTGCAAGCAAAATACTAGACGATTGAAGAACAAAAAGAGGCTCTTCAAACTTCTACCAATAGTTTAAGCCATAACCTATACATCTAATAAAGAGCCAACTCGGTATTTGAAGGATAATGTGGTCAATTTGAATGGATTGTACACAAGCTTTAGAATGAGTATGATTTGGTCAAACAAGAACTTTTGAAGAAACAAGCCCTAATGGAGTATCTTGCAAAACAAATCACCAAGGTTGTTTTCATAAAATGAAAAATGGAAGATAAGGTAGAAATCCTCATAAGGGAAATCGTTCCAACAAAAACATATGGGCATCGTATTCTTAACTTCTTAGATAAGGCATATGATCAATATCGTAAAGTTGGTCGTTTCATTTAGATTGTACAAAATAGATGTAATAAACAAATCTTTCAAGATTAATTGAGGAGTTTTCTTGCCAATATTTGTTATGTGATAAATACCTTGAAACATATTCATTCATACATTAATCAAAGTTCAGAAACATGCATACATATTTGTTTGATAATTATAAAAACCCAATTACCAAATTTTCATTTCATGGCACAAACACATGCTAATTCATTTTTATGGTGATAAAAGGTTAAAGAATAGTTCAACTGTCAAAAATCCTGAGGCAACCTTTTTATCATTCATACAATACTCGATCGTAAGATAAGGTTAGAATCATGAAAGATGAATAATCAAGCCAAATAAATAAATTCAAGAAAACTCAAGAGAAGATGATGGAAAAGTTGACAAGATTAATGGAAATGATAGCTTCCATTAAAGGAAAAGGGGTTGTTGAAGGATCTTCTTTTCAAAATGGTTCTTAATTCCTAGATAAAGATAGAAAGGAGCCTTTATATCCATCAGGATTCACTCCACCCTAGGTGCATGTTGTTTAGCAAATGTACTAGATGCCAAAATCACATATAGGAAATTATCCATTCCCTAAAATAGAACCACATGGGGGAGAAATGCCAACCCTAAGGAACGTTATGCCAACTCCAAGTACAAATCCTCATAAACCAATTTCTGTGCTTGATTTAGATGACCCCAAAGAACAAGAAAAATTGAAGGTAGCTTCGGAGGCAATACGAAAATATGACCACTTGGAAGAGCATCTTAGAGCTGTTGAGGGATTGGATTTTTATACCACCATTAATGTAACAGAATTGTGTTCAGTACTTAATGTGGTAATACCTCCTAAACTTAAAGTCCTAAATTTTGAAAAGTATGATGGGATGAAATGTCCAATGGCTCACTTCACTATGTATTATCGATGAATGGCTGCCTATACACAAAATGATAAACTCTTGGTTCATTACTTTCAAGATAGCTTAACAAAGTTAGCAGTAAGGTGGTATGTCAAATTGGATAGAAATCGAATCCAATCTTGGAAGGACCTTGCGAGAGCTTTATAGCTTAATACAAGTTTATTACAAACATGGCTCCAAACAGACTATCTTCGCTAAAAATGGAAAAGAAAGCCATGGAGACTTTTAGAGAATACGCTTAAAGATGGAGAGGTATAGCTACACAAGTTCAACCACCTCTCACCAAGAAGGAAACAACAGTGTTGTTTATTAACACTTTGTGAGCTCTATATTATGAAAGACTAATCGGTAATGCCACTAAGAATTTTTTTGATATGGTAATTTCAAGAGAAATTATTAAAAGTGCCATCAAACAAGGAAAAATTGCTGTTAGTGATGCCATTTAGAAGAGTGGTTCGTTAAAGAAAAAGGAAAGAGATTCATGAGTTGTTATTTCTTAGAGATAGCAATTTAAGGGTTTCAATCAATAGTACCCTTATCCCTTAAATTATCCATTTCACCTTTTAATTAACAACTTGTCTCAAGGATCATACCCCTATCAACCAATTTCACCATCAGTCTTTTTAACAAACATTAATCACCAAACTCCCATGCATACACTTGCACCAACACCAATTCGGTAACTCAACCCGTTTTTCAAACAAACAGTTCTGGTTATATTCAAAAGGGATCATGGAATAACCAAGAGAAAATGCAATTTGACCTTATACCGATGACCTACATTGCTTTACTTCCACAACTCATCAAGAAACACTTAATTGCACCTGTTCATGTGGAGCCTTTAAAACCCCTTACCTTAAGTGGTATGATGCTAATGCCCATTGTGATTACCATTATGGGATTCAGGGTCATTCCATTGAGAATTGCATGACCTTGAAGTACAAAGTGCAAAATTTGATTAAAGTAGGGTTGGTAACTTTTGTAAAAAAGCCAACACCAAATGTTAATGGGAATCCATTGCCTAATCACACGAGAGCTTCTGTAAATGTTGTGAATAGTGAAAAGGCTTGTTACATCAAGAAGAGTGTAGAAGAGGTTAAAACTCCGATGATTAAGGTATTCGAAGCAATAATTAAAGTTGGTATGCTTCATCAAACACCAAAAGAAGTAAACATAAAGCAATCAGGATGCAACTCTAAATCCATTTTTAAATACCACATGGGAATAGTGGGATGTGCTATTTAAAATTGTGTTGAATTCTATCACGTGGTGCAAAAGATGATGGACGCATTCTTGGTCAAATTTTATGAAGACTATGATTAGGAATCTATGGATGCAATAATCAAGGAATCACCAGGAAGTGCATCTTCTCAAAATATGCTTATGCTGGTGACTATTTTCTATGAAGAAAAAGTTCAATCAATAAATAATAAGCCTTTTTAAGGAATCACGATCGAGGTTCCAAGCTTCTTCCCATATGAAAATAACAAGACGGTCTTGTGGATATATGATTGTAATATTATATCTCTAAGTTTGAATTATGATATGTCTTCACTTACTTCACAGTTCGAAAACAATGCAAACATAACAAATGTTAAGGGCATGACTCATAGTGGACGTTGTTATACTCCAAAAATGTTGTTGGACAGAGCTCAAAAAGAGAAGTTGGAAGAGAAGCAAAAAAGTTTGATTGGAGAAGAGAATTCACTAAAGGGTCAAGAAATAGAGCTTGAAATTGCTTCGAATGTTAAGTATAAGAAGCTTGTGTTAGAAAAGAAAGCTTGTGAATTTTTGAAGTTCATTAAGCATAATGAGTACAACGTAGTGGAACAATTGAATAGAATGATAGCTCGTATCTTGTTGTTATCATTACTTTTAAATTTTGAATCCCACCGAAACTCCTTGTTGAAAGTGTTAAACGAAATGTATGTGACTCACAATATATTTGTAGAAATTTTGATCATATTGTGGGAAACATCATTGTAGGAAATTCCATCATGTCCAATGATGAAGAAATTCCACTTAGCAGTTGAGGAAACAGCAAAGTCCTTCATATATCCATTAAATGTAAGAACCATTCTATAGCCAAGGTATTGATTGATAATGGTTCATCCTTAAATGTCATGCCTATGACCACATTGACTAAGTTGCCTATTTATATATCTTACATGAAAAAAACCATATGATCATAAAGTTTTTTAATGGATCTAGACAAGAAGTGATTGTTGATATTGAGATACTAATACAAATTGAGCCTTGTACTTTTACTGTTGAATTTCTAGTCATGATCACACCGTTATGTAGTTATTTATTAAGGTATTCATGGATTCACACGGCAAGAGCTGTACCATCATTTCTCCATAAGAAAGTTAAGTCCATAGTGGATAAAAAGTTAGTATTTGTTTCTAGATAGGACGATTTGCTTGTTACTTAACCTTCAACCACTTCATATGTGGAAGTTACAGAAGAAGCAATTGAATGCTCTTTTAGATCTTTCGAGTTTGTCAATGCTATTTATGTGAGTGAAGGATCAATAGTACCCACTTTGCACCTATTTAAGGCTACCAAAATGATAATCAAGCAAACTATTGGAAAGGGATGTCGAGTTGGGTTTCGTTTAAGAAAAAAGTTGCAAGGAATTAGAAGAACTTTATCGGTGATTAAGAATAAAGAAAGATTTGGCCTTGGATATAAACCTACAAAGAAGAAGGAATTCAAGATGATGTTTGAGAAAAAGAAAAAGAGAATGGTTTGCTTTAAAGGAATTGAACCAGAATAAAAGAGGATGTATTTTCCATATTTTTACGAAACCTTTCATTTAGGAAGGTTTGTTCATCCAAGCCTATCAAAAGGGAGGGATTCTGACTATGAAGCTTTGGTATGTGCCATAGATGAGGAACAGTTGGAAAAAACACTAATAGTATACTTAAGGCTCCTTAGTTTAAAGTTGAGTAACTAGATAGTCATGGAGCTACCTATCATCCTCAAACCTATAAGTAATAAATTGAACTCCTTAAATTCCTATGAACTATTTAATGCTTATGCCTAAAAACTTATGGAAAATCTTGAATGTACAATGGGCTTTTATTCTATTATCATTTAAATAAAAATGACGAATGATGCATTTTCATAATTCTTCCTTTATACATCAATTGTCATTTCTTCATATCTCTTCAATTTATATTGTTATTCCTTTGTTTGCATATCCCTATATCTTTTCAATTTTACTATGTCTAGGTTTCCAAGTAATGAATATGATGATAGTAATGACAATGATTCTAGATTTGATTTAAAAAGAAATATATACATTGGTGAGCTTGATGACGAAGAGAATGTTGATGATTGCTCCTTGCCTCTTGACTTACTAAGGTTTTTTTTTTTTTTTTTTTATAATTGGGGGAGAGGGGATTCGAACCCTACTCTTTAGGCAGGGGGATTATGCACCAACTAATGAGACAAATACTCGGGTGCTCTTGACTTACTAAGGTTGGTCAAGCAGGAAGAATGACAAATAGAACCTCATCATGATTCTACAGAAACAGTTAATTTGGGAGATTTAGAGAATAAAAAAAGGTGAAAATTGCCTTTGAAAGCAAAATGCAAATTGGTCAAATAAAAATTAAGACGAATGAAACCCGAAATGTTGTTGAAGATTAAAGAACATGTCAAAAAACAGTTTGTTGCAAGATTCTTAAAAAAAAACAAATATCCTGAATGGGTTGCCAATATAGTCCCTATTCTTAAGAAAAATGAAAAGTTTGAATGTGTATGGATTATCGGGATTTGAATAGGGCAAGCCCAAAATACAATTTCCCTTTGACTCATATCGACGCCTTTATTGATAACACATCCATGCATTCAATGTTTTCATTTATGGATGGTTTTTCAAGATACAACCAAATCAAAATGGAGCCAAAGACATGGAAAAGACTACGTTTATAACAATTTTGGGCATAGACTAAAGTGATGCCTTTTGGCTTAAAGAATGCTAGAGCTACTTATCAAAAAGTTATGGTAACTTGTTTTCATGAAATGATGCACAAGGGAATCAAGGTGTATATGGATGACATGATTGCCCAAGCTTGTAGACTAAAAGATCAGGCGTCCTATCTCAAAAAGCTAATTGAAAGATTAAGAAAATTGCAACTAAAGCTAAATCTAGTTAAGTGCACTTTTGGTGTTACTTCAGGAAAATTGTTAGGGTTCATTGTTAGTAAGAGAGGGTTTGAAGTGGACCTAGATAAGATATAAACAATTCAAGATTTGCTACCCCCTAGAACACAAAAGGAAGTAAGGGGTTTCTTAGGATGTTTGAATTATATTGCTTGTTTCATATCTCAATTTATTTCTAAATGCGATCTTATCCTAAAACTTCTTTGAAAACATGATATAGGCAAATGGAATGAAGAGTGCCAAATTGCATTTGAGAAGATTTAAGAATATCTCTCAAGTCTTCTAATATTGGTACCTCAAATTCTAGGAAAACCACTCATCGTATATGATGGTATTCGAGAAATCCATGGGTTGTGTATTATGACAACATGATGAAATAGGGAAAAAGGAACATGCCATTTACTATTTGAGCAAGAAATTCACAGATTATGAATCCAAGTATTCATTAATAGAAAAAAAAATGTGTTGTGCACTAGCTTGGATAGCTTATAGACTTAAGCAATATATGTTGTATCATACCACTTGGGTTGTGGCAAAACTAGATCCAATTAAGTATTTTTTCAAGAAACCTTCATTGGCAGGAAGGATAACAAGATGGCAAGTCTTACTTTCTAAATACTGCATTGTATACATATTTCAAAAAGCAATTAAAGGAAGTGTGATTGTTGAATTTCTTGCTGATTAAGCTATTGATGATTATGAAGCCATGAAATTTGAGTTTCCTAATGAAGATTTAATGGCTATATTCCAAATTGACAAAGAAGAATAGACAGAAAATAAAGTTTGAAAAATTTTCTTCGATAGAGCTTCAAATTCCTTAGGGCATGGCATTAGAGCCATTTTGCTTTCACTAGAGGGCGATTATTACCCTACCACTACAAGTTTAGGTTTCCACTACACTAATAATGTCACGGAATACGAGGCATGTGTTATGGGCTTTCGAGTAGCAAATGAAAGAAAAATTAACAAACTCAAAGTGTTTGAGGAGTTTGCTTTTGTGAGACCCTATCAAGCTCGATTAAAAGACGGTATTGTACCGAGTGGTACAACTAAGTTAAATCGAGCCTTGAACTAGTTCAAATAGAAATTCTAAGAGGAATTTGAAAATTCTAAAACCCATATAATGGCTTAGAATAGTGATTTGGAGTTCAAGGTCCAGTTTGGAGTCCATCAGGAAAATTGACCGATTAGGGATAAAACGGTCATTTTATAATTTGATGATAAAATGGAGATTTTTAGCTAAGATTTGATCACATTTGACCAAGAATAATTATATGAAATATAATTATGATTGGAGTATAAAAAGATGTTTAGCAGTGAAAAATTGTGATTCTTGGTATTTTTGGAGCATAAAGGCAAAATGATAATTTTGCCACTAGAGGCCTAAACGGGAATTTTTATAAAATGATTTTTGCCCCATTTGGTTAATATTGATCAATATTAGTGTTATTTGAGGTTGAAAAGTAGAAATAATGTGATTCCGGTACATTTCAGAGTATAGGGGCAAAATCGTAATTTTTTCGTCTCGAGGGCAAATTGGTAAATTTTTCACCCCAACACTTGTCAAGACCAAGGGATTTTAATTGTGGTAGGATTGGATAAATACCAGAATATTTGTGGTGGAAAATTAAGAAGAAAAAGTCAAAAAGTTAAAAAATTGTGCCAATAAGCATGTGACACGTGACATGCTTGATTATTTTATTATTTTCTATAGAAATCAGCCCATTAAATCCCCAATTCTCTCACCATATTCGGCCTAGGCAACCAACAACAAGAACAAAGGAAGAACAAAGGGAAAAACAAGAAAACCTAGGTGAAAATTCAAAGAAAAAGTGAAGAAATCAAGGAAACAAGCTAGGTAAGTTAGAATTTCTTTAATTCTCCTTGATACCTAGCTTACCCATGCTTTTTTTCTTGATTTTCATGGTTGAATATTGAGTTATCATGATGAATTCAATTCTGAAAAATGGGTATGGAAGAGGAATTGTTGTTGGAATAATTTGATTTTAGACTATGTTAGTGTTTAGGGATAGTTAAGCATGGTTATGAACAAAAACACAAAAGAAATATTCAATTTCTCTAGGGTTCCTTGTTGGCCGAACCATGAGGGCTGAATATCAATGGGGAAATGTTTTTATTTCAAGGAAAATGGCTTGGAAAATGATGAATTAAGGTGAAACGGTTATGTAGAAAAAAATTTCAGTGCTAGTGCACCAAATGACCGAATTTTTCTATAAGGAACTGTGAGGGTTCTAATGCTGAATTTGGCTTTATTTAAATGGTATGTGGTAAATTAAGGTATTAGAGGAGAAATGGATTAATTTGGAGGTGATTTGGACACAATCGCCAATTAATCGGGTGATTGGTCGAATTTAATCGATACCGCGATTAAGCGGTAATCGGACGTATTTTTGCATTTACATATCAAGCATTAGTAATTTAAATTAGTTTATATCAATTTAGGGACAATATAGTAAATTCCTCGACTTTGTTATTTGTCAAGGTAGTGAGACGTCCGAAAAAGGCAAAGGAATTGTGCCTGAGGACAATTAGTCCAAGTGCACCCAAAATCTGGATTTTTGACACCTGTGAGTGGACTGCCTTCAAAACTTGTTTTGGGAAATATAATGAAATTGCCACCCATTTGAATGAATTACCAAGCTTTTCATGAAAATAAGTGCCTTGGGAACAAGCTTTTGAAAAATGGTTTTATGTTGTAATATGTGATTGCTATGGATTCATGCACTATTGTATTATGATGATATATATATATATATGTGTGTGTTGTGCATGATGAATGATATTGTGTATAATGACTGTAACCGTGTGTGTGCATGATGTGGGGAATGCACATGCCGGTGATGATGGTGGCATGAGAGATAGATGATGATAGTGCCCGTGTGCACGATGTGGGGGGATGTACACGATAGCACTGATTGTGCACGATGTGGGGGGATGCACATGATGGTGCCGGCTATGTGCACGATGTGGGGGGATGTACATGAGCCGGGAGTGATTATGATGATATTGATGTTTGTCTATGTAATTATGCATATCTAGATTTATGAAATGAAAGCTCATGAATGTGATATATGGTTGACATATATGTGAAATTTGACACAATGTACTTTGAGAATTTTCATGAGTTTTATGTTGATTTTGTTAGTTTAGTAGGATGGCTTTTTGTTGAGTGAGGGAAAATGTTTCTCTTGTTGCTCTATTTTCGCTGTAGTGAAATTCATGCTCGCTACAGCGAAAAACTTTATGTTTTGTCTCCTATATTGTCCAATTCTGCCCTATTTTTCACTTCTTGCTACCATATCTGAGCATGGACTTTCAACATTTAGGACTAAATGAGTTAAGTTTAAAATGAGGGATTTTTAATAGGAATGGAACTAAATTGCATTGTTTTGAAACAAGTGCATCATGATTTTAAATTCTCCATTGTTATTGTTGCTTGTTCCTTTCCTTGTTCACTCACTGGGTTTATACTCACCATTTTCAAATTCATGTTTTTAGATCACGACGCAGCCGGTAACTAGGACGAGGTGTCCTTGTAGACCTGTGTCTATCTTTTGGTAGGTGTCTCGGCATTTGGTAGCTGTATATTCATCCGAGTCACTTCGTTGGAAGTCAAGTGTTATTTTGTTTTGTATAGACGAACTTAATGTAAATTATTAGAATACATGTTGTAGAAATTGTATGTAAATTTTTAAGGAGTAATGCCAGTACGAGTTGGCAATGTATATCACTATTTTGATTCAAAATTATGAAATATGACTTAGTGATATTAGATGGAATTATAAGTAAGATAAATAATAGGCTTGCTTGGGTTTAGTGGATTACGTCCATTAGACCTTTGCGCCGGTCATGGCCCGAAATTTGGGTCGTGACAGCTTTAGTCATTTATCAGTTACAAGGGGAATGAGAAACGAGAGACTCAAAGTTTGTCTTATACTAGAAACATATAGTAGGATTGATTAAAAGATTCGATAAGATACACTTTAATCACTTACTTCATGATGAAAATCAAATTGCTGATGCTTTAGCAACATTGGCGACAAGGTTCAAGGTAAGAATAGAAGCTGAAGTCTAACCCATCAAGATAAGTCTGCAAAAGTCCCCTGCACATTGTTCTAGTGTAGAGGATGAGATTGTTGGAAAACCATGGTATCATGACATATTACAATATGTCAAATGCCAACAATAACCTGAAAGGCTTCTAAGAATGACAAAAGGATCATTAAAAGATTGGCGATGAGTTTTTTTTTTTCGGATGGAGAAATCTTGTACAAAAGGAGTTGAGATTAAACATTTTATGATTTGTGAACTAAAGCTAAAAGAATCATTGAAGAAGTTCATGAAAGGGATTGTGGAACACACGCAAATAGGCACATGATGGCTAGACAAATCATGAGGGTAGGCTATTATTGGTTGACAATGGAAAATAATTGCATTAATTTCGTTAGAAAGTGACAAAAATGTCGATCTATGCATATAAGATTCATACCCTTTCGTCTCTTTTACATGTCTTAGCACCTTCATGGCCCTTTTCCATGTAGGGAATTGATTTAATTAGGCTTATTACTCCTAAAGCTTCGAATGGACATCGATTTATCTTGGTAGTTATCAATTACTTTACAAAATGGGTAGAAGCAATCTTCTATGCTAATGTGACACCGATTGTTGTGTGCAAGTTCCTCAAGAAAGAGGTAATTTTTCGATATGGACTCCCGAAGAGGATTATCTCAGACAAAGCATGTAACCTTAATAACAAAATGATAAGTGAAGCTTGTGCTCAGTTCCAAATCAAGCATCACAATTCTGCACCAATCGCCCTAAATGAATGGAATAGTGCAGGTAGCCAATAAGGATATCAAGATGATTGTAGCAAAAATGACTAATGTTGTCAAGCCCTGCTCTATGATACACTCATCATGTCATTCATGTGCTCGATAGAATGTATGCATATATAAATGTATCGAAAAATCGTTAAAAGTCGGTATTGTACCTAGTGGTACAATTAAGTTGATTAAAGCCTCGAATTAGTCCAAATAGAGATTTTAAGATGCATTTGAGAGTTATTGAATCTTAGAATGTCTTAATATGGTGATTCAGAGTTCGAGGATTGATTTGGAGTTAATTCACGAATTTTCATAACGTTGGGGGTAAAATGGTCATTTTGCTTCCCGAGGGTAAAATTGGAATGTTGGATGAGAGTTTTGATCAAGTTTGACTATTTGGAGCATAATTTGAAATTGTGGAGTGAAAAATTTCAATTTCGACATTTTCCAAGTATAAGGGCAAAACGGTCATTTCATGTGTCCATGAGTACGTAATTGAAATGTTACACCACCATGACACTTGTCAAGCCCATGAATTTCACCTATTATCACTTTATACTTTGGATATTTATGGGATTACATGTGGTGGTGAGAAATTGTTTAATGGTTAAGTTTTTAATCATGGACCAATCAAGTGGTGACATGTGTCAAGCTTTAATATTTTTATGATTTTCCTTTATAAACCGACTTAAGCTTCTCCCATTTCACTCTTATGGCCGGCCAAGCAAGGGAACAAAGAGAAAAAGAGAAGAACAAACCCTAGGAAGGAAAAATTCAAGAGAGATTGTTGGATTTCAAGGAATCAAGCAAGTAAAGGTAAGATTTTTTAATTTTAGCTTGTGATCTACCTTTCCCATGCATTCTTTTTCATTCTCCATGGCTGAAATTCAAGTCTTCAAGAGGGAACCTTTGTTGGCCAAATCTAGAGAGAGAAGTTTTGGTGATGAATTTAGCTAGATTTTATAATATCCTAGTGTTTTTAGTCATTTTGTGATGTTTGGAAGGAAAAACAAGCAAGAAAATCACATGTTCTTCAACCACCCTCATTTGGCTGAATTTTCTATAGGACATGTTGATGATGGATTTAATTGTGTTTCATGTTATTTAGCTAGGAATTGATGAATTATGGTGTTGGATATCGAAACCGGTTATTGAAAAATATAGTTCTTTTAGAAAATGGCTTAATGGAAAATGAGAAAATCATAGTAAATGGACTTGGATTTGATTCCTAATGATATATATGAATTTATGAGACTGTGTAGACATTGATTAGTATGTTAGTTTGGAATCAAAATGAATTTCGAAAAATGGTGAAGTTAGTCAAAAATCAAGTTCATTGTAATGCTTTGGTGTATTAGATTATTGGGAGTGTAATGAATATAATTGGAGTTGAATCGGAAGTTTTGGTTAAATAAATGGTGTATAATTCGAATTAGGTCGAATACAAATTCATTTCGATCAGAATTGAACCCACGTAGAACACTGTCTTTAAGTGATTATTCGGAATATTCTCATTTAATGTCATGCATTCATATAGGGCCTGAAATAGTTTTATAAAAGTTTGGCACAAATATATTGAATTACGTGTCATGTATTATGTATAGGTAGTGAGCCCTTTGATAAGGGTAAAGATATTGTGCCCGAGGACCAAGAATAGGAGTACTCGAAACTCCTGCTATTGTGAGTAATCAGACTTTCATCTTAACTATCTAAAGTAGTTTATACTCGTTTTTATGTTTTAAACAAAATGAATTTAAATTACAAACTATTATGTTTTATAATTGAAGTGTTGATTAATCGAAATGAGATTTGTAACTTGTTTTGAAATTGAATACTGGTTTTGGAAATTGAGTAAGTGGAGACTGTATACTTGTGTTATATATATGTTTTGACATATGGTTTGAATTGATGGCTTATGACAATGTGATGGCAAGCATGGCTGGATTTGTGTTTGTGTGGAATATATGAACTGTTTTGCTTTGCCTTGATAGGCTGATAATATTATATTAGCCATGTCATGCTGTCGAAAATTTTATTGAATTGGTGGTTATTTGATTAGCTTACTACAGTGGGTGGGTTTTCGTGGACCAGCTTATTAGAGGGGCACGGTAAACCTGGTTATATTTTGCCTTGGTACGAGAGGCGCGGAGGGTATCTTCTAAGGTAAAGTTAGAGTTCACCTCACGTCGAACCACCACGTGAGGGTGAAACTCAGCCAACGCCAAGGAATGACTGTATTTTTAAATGTAAAAGAAAAATGAGTTTTATACTCATATGTTATTCTAACAGCCTTGGCAGACTTAGTTGGATGCCCCGATGCAAGGTGTCATCGAGTTCAAGTTTTTGGCATGAGCCAAGTTTTTATGAGAATCATAAGCCAAATTGATTTATATGAAATGAAATGAGATTTGATGTTATAAATCATATTATGATGAGATATTTTAAATTGTCTTCATTTACTCGGCTTTAGATGTTTTAGATGAAATTTGCGTACTCACTGGGTTTATAAAAACTCACCTCTTCTTTTCACCCATTTCAGGCTCAGGGCAATCTGTAGACCACTGATTATGTCGAGGGTTTGCTTTTGGGTTTGCACCCTTAGAAATCGCAGGTCTATAGTCTTGTACATATATGTTTATTTTAGGGGACCACATGTCATTGTAGAATATTTTGTATACCTGGCTACGTGTGCCACTGTATGTATGAATTTATTTTGCTTTTACGCTACAAATATTATTTACGCAGAGTTCTATAAATATTATTTTATAAGAAAATGAAATATTTTATTTAATATTTTTATTTAGTTTGATTAGCCAAAATTTTATTTTAAATGGATGATTTAGATTACTAAAATTATTTTTAGATAAGAAATGTATATTTTTTGATCGTATGCTATATTTTTACTAAGTTTCAAAATTTTCGAGTAACAATGACCAAAATACCCCTGTGTGGCAGAAATTTATTTTTTGTTTTGATTTAAAAATAGTTTATATTCCCTTAAAACATGATATTTAGTAACTATTGCTCACAGAGGAGATGTAAAATTGATGCGAGAGCCTTACGAGGTTTCGGTTGACATACCAGGTAATGAATGTCTATCGAGACATTGCGACGGATATCACGAGCTCGAAGGGAGTACCGGGTCGTGACAAAAGTGTACATGGATTGGCATGAAAAGTTGCCATTTGCCTTGCACGCTTCTCAAACATCTATACGCAGATCCATAAAAGCCACACCATTCTTTTTAGTATATGGAATGGAAGTAGTATACCTATTGAAGTTGAGATGCCTTCTTCAAGGGTTTTGAAGGAAGTTGAATTGGAAGAGGAAAAATGGGTGCATGCTCGTCATGAACAATTAAATTTAATTGAAGCAAAAAGACTCATAGCACTTTGTCATGGCTAATTATATCAACAAAGAATAGCATGAGCGCATGACAAGAAAGTTTGCCCTCAACATTTCCATGAAGGAAAATTAGTTTTGAAGAAAATTCAATTAAATCTAAAATGATCCTTGAGGAAAATGGGCACCAAATTGGCAAGGTCCATATTTGGTAAAAAAGGTTTCTTTGGGAAAGGCATTAATCTTAATAGAAATGGGTGGGGGTGATTTAACAAATCTAGTAAATGTTGATGTAGTAAAAAATACTATGCTTAAAAAAAAAAGAGAAAAGGAAAGAAAGGGTTCAAGGTGAAAACCCAAAAGGGCAGTTTGAATCCAAGAGAGACACTTAAGTTGAAAACCTAACAAGGAGATTTAAATTCAAAGAGTGATGCACTTATACCATAACAAGATAGAGGTAAAGGTTAATTAGAAATGTTTTAAAGGAATCAAGTACATCAACGAATGTTTTTGCTTCAAAGGACCTCTAGAGTCATCTTGTAAATGATTGTTCTTATATTCATTAATTGGATATTGTATCCCTCGTTAAAATCTTGAACTTTTTTATTTTCATTTTGATTTTTCCACTATGTTGAATAAAATTATTCCTTTCGTAATAATCTTAACAATTCTTTGTCCCATGAACCGGGAAATTTGCGATGTATCATATTTGTCAAGAAAGTTTCAATGATAATGAATTAAATAGACCATAATAAACATGAAAGACTCTCATATTACTTTAAATGGGATTTAAGGGTGATAAGGAGTTCAAAAATTGAATCCAAAAGGGATTTTAAAATTTCCAAATTGACAAAACGAAATAGATGTACTGAAGAAATGATTAGATCATCAAATAATGTACTGAAAGGGAGTTGACAAAAGGTTGAAGATCATAGAATTCTAAAGCCTTTGAAAAGTCATGAACGTGGATGCATGATATCATCCTAGAAGTTAAACATTTGCATGCCATGATAGCTTGCATCACATGCATTAAATGGATGACATTCGCTTAGGTATTTAATCATTTTAAAGTTGCGTAACCTTGTTTAGAAATGAGGAACTTTTCCAATAATTTAAAGTTGTGTATCCTCATTTAGAGATGAGGAGTTTTTCCAATCATTTTAAAGTTATATATCCTCATTTAGAGATGAAGAGCTTTCCCATTATTTTAAAGTTACATAGCTTCATTTAGAGATGAAAAGCTTTTCCAATTCTTTTAAAGTTGTGGAGGTTTTCTAATCATTTTAAAGTTGCAAGAGGCTCGCTTAAAGATGAGGAGCTTTTCTAATCATTTTAAATTTGTAGGAGCCTCGTTTAAAGATGAGGAGCTTTTTCCAATCATTTTAAAGTTGCGTAGCCTCGTTTAAAGATGAAGAGCTTTTTCAATCATTTTAAAGTTGTGCAACCTCATTTAGAGATGAGGAACTTTCCCCATCATTTTAAAGTTGCATAGCCTTGTTTAGAGATGTGGAGTTTTTCTATTCATTTTAAAGTTGTAAGAGCCTTGTTTAAAAATGAGGAGCTTTTTTCAATCATTTTAAAGTTACGTAGCTTCATTTAGAGACAAGGAGCTTTCTCAATCATTTTAAAGTTGTGTAGCCTCCTTTAGAGATGAGTTTTTCTGATCATTTTAAAGTTGTGTAGCCTCGTTTAGAAATAAGGAGTTTTTTCCAAGCATTTTAAAGTTGCATAGCCTCGTTTAGAGATGAGGAGTTTCCAATTATTCTTTATTGCCTCGCTTAGAGATGAGGAGCTTTTCAATTATTTTAAAAGTTGTGTAGCCTCATTTAAAGGTAAAGAGCATTTTCTTGGTTCGACCAATTGGTGTCTACATCTCTGCACAATTCTTGATTCTCAAGAAACGCTCAAAGAGAGGCAATTGTAGACACCACATTTTGTATAGGGTTTCTCACCAAAATAAGAAAATAATAATAAAAAATCTAAAAAAAGATAATGATAATGATAAAGGCAATTTTAAAAAAAGAAAAAAAAAGAAAAAGAGATAATGAATAAAATAAAAAAAATTGAAAACAATAAGATTATGACCTCATCCAACAAGTTTTGAAATTTGACTTTTTTAAAAAGGAAGAAAATCCTAATCTAAGATCAACACAAAAATGGATGGCTATAAATACCCCAGTTCATTAGCCTAAAGGGGGGCACAAAGAGAAACAAAAAAGAAAAAGAGAGGGAAAGCAAAGTTTATTTTAGATCTTGGAATTTGGGGATTAGATCTAGAAGAAGTGGGATGGTTTTTGGGAAAACTACTTAAGGAAAGAAGAGGTCAAGAGTATTCGAGAGGAGCAATTTGGGAGAATTCTAGCATCGATGAGTGGTAGTCGACAACGAAGCTAAAGACAATTAGAGGTAGGGTGACAACGAATAGACATCAAATTCTGGGCATAAGGAGAGAGAAGAGTTTTTTTAGAGAGAGAAAGATTTTTAAGAAGGCAAAAATAAGAAAAAAAAAGTTTAACCTATTTATATTGGAATCAAAATGATGTTATTTTAAGAGAACCTCGCAAGTGCAAAACTACCCCGTTACGCAATTAAAGAGAAAAAGCTTCAAGCTGGATCTAGCAAATCAGACCCACACCTACTCTTCATGGCCCATGTGTGATCCAAGGCCGAGTAGTTTAAGTTCTTTAATTTTGGGTTTCTAAGCCTACTAAGGTAAGTTTCATTTTATTTTATTTTTAATTGTTTTGAAATCTCTCTTTCCTTATCTTGATAATTTTATTTATTTAGGATTAGATCCCAATTAAGGAAATAAATAATGAATTTTAATTAAGGAATCATAAGTTTAGAATTAAGTCATAATTATGTCAAAATCATAAAAATAATTATAAATAAATAGTTAAAATAGGATAGAAAAAGGTACAATCATAAAAAAATAAAATTTAAATTAATTAATTAAAATTTATATTTAAAAGAAATTTTTAAGGAAGATTACAAGTAATAATTTTCTGAAATTTTTTTAAAGTAAGAATAATTATAAGACCTTGCCATATATAAGTAATGGGAGGTAATCTTGTGATTTATTTTTGTAAAGAGATTTATTTATAAATAATTATTATAAATATAGAAAATATGGACAAATAAATAATAAATTTATAAATTATAAAAATAAATATTTAAAGATTCATGAAAGTATGAGATGTAAAGAATAATAGATATTTAAAATCTTGTAAATCAAAATATAATATCATAATTAAATAAATAAATAAAAATCTTCTGATGATGAAATTTCAAGAAAGCTATAAGTAATAATTTTGAGAGAACTTCTAAGTGAGAAAATCTTCAAAAATTTGTCAGAAGTATTGAAAAATTTTATAAAGTTTTCAACACAAGGATTTGCATGATAATAACAATAACAAAAATAATAAAAGTAAAATAAAAGAATTTATAAATAAAAAACTTAAATCAATAAAAGTGTCCTATGATGAAATTTTGAGAAGGTTATAAGTAATAACTTTGAGAAATTTTTAGGTGAAAAGTTTTTCTCGAATTCTACAATAAGTATTGGAGTATTCAAAGGACATTTCAATATCAAAGGACTTTTATTTTTTTTAAAATAATAAAATAAAACAATTAAGGAAAACAAGATTGGATATCAAATTTAAAGATTATTTATTAAGGCTAAAAGGATAACACATAATTAAATAGGTACTACTTAGCGGACGTTATGAGAGTGCTAATACATTCCTCACACGTAACTGTACTTTCAAACTTAGCTTGTTTCGTAAATCGGAGCTTATTCTTTTAAAAGAACTTAACTTAAGCTTAGGATCTTATTAAAAGGTATAGATTTACTTAGATGGTCAATCACACTTAAACAAAAAAAATTGGTGGTGACTCTTCTTTCATGTTGAATGGTTGAGTTATGAACTCACACATTATGATAGGTTTTATAAGTATATATCTAGCATTAGTTTTAATCCTTAATTTGATTGTGTTAGAGGATACTTTTTTTTTTAAGATTTGTTTGATATTCCACAATTAAGACTAACATACTATAAAGTCGTAAAATTTTAGTTATAAAAATAAATTTTAAAATTTATTAACAAGTTCTAAGTAAGCTCAATCTCATTTCTTTTCCTTGAGTTTAAGCTCTATTCAAATTTTAGTTTGACAAAATATTAAATTAACAAAGATAATTGTTTATTTTATTTGAGAAAAAAAAGATTCGAACTTAAATTCATCCATATATTACCATTTATTTAAAAATTCTTTTTTTATTAATCGAGAAAAGATTTATTAAGTATTAAAGTATTGGTACGATGCTGGTCTATTAGAACAGATAGGAGATAAAAGAAAGACAATGAAACGAAACGTAACACCCTGTAACTGATGACACCCAACCCGGCCAGATTGCCCAAAATATAAATATTCGTCAATGAGAACACGGCAAACTATCTTGCTTCGATTAACACCAATGTTCCCTATTAGAGCTTATAACAGAAACAAAAGAAAATCTCCTAACATAAAGTCCTCGTCATGGCATGAATCAGAGTCCACTATAGACATTAATCCCAAATGCAACAGGGGATCAACAAATAAAAACAGGAACAGATTTTAGTATACAGCAATAACACATCAATAGGACATATTACAAGAGAGCATAACAGAATCAACCGGAAGGATGCAGAAGTGCTTCTCGTGGAAAAATAAAGCAAAGCATCCTATTCACACCCAAGCAAAGAACATTTTCAATTTGTCAACTCCGAATTTAGCAAGAGAATCAGCTGCGGAGTTTGCCTCGTGAAAGGTGTGAAAAAAAAGTTATGTTCCCCAACAATTTCATAAGGCAATCATGATTTTCATTAAAAATGACTCACATATTGTCTTCCTGAATCCACGACAATGAAACCTTAGACTCCGACTCCATGATAAGCCTTTTATCCTTGGCCCAAGGTGAGGAAGGAAATAGTTTGATGACCACTAATTCAGTGAAGTTAGAATCCTCGACACCCAACGGCCCAAAGAACAATCTACTGATTTTCCCATCACAGAATTTGCACTAAACTTTATTGTGCCCCTCCTTTTCTTTGATGCTTACTTACAGGGAGAGCAATGAGTTCTACACAGGGAAGCGAAGAGATTACAGCTGTTCATTTGATTAATAATTCTTGATTTAATTATTCATAGAGTTTAGGTACTTTGTAATACTTGCAGACAAAAAGAGCTGGATTCCTGGCTTCCTTTGATTTTTCTGTTTTAATATGTTCTTTTCTTATTAATTTTTCATCAAGAACAAATTATTAATTTTTCATCGAGAATGAATTATATATTGTTAAATATAATTTGAAAGAACAATTATAAGAAAAAGTGTTCAGAGTGAGTAAGAAGACCTTATTCAAGTGTATATTTATAAATTATATGAGAGGCTTATTTATAGACTAATAACCCCTTATCTAGATAAATTTACAAAATAAAGATAATACTAACACATTAAATTGATGGATTAAATCCTAATCTTAATCTACTTTAATCTACATCTAAATTTAGGTATATATAACAAAATGGATATTCACATATATATTCATAACGTTCCCTTTTAAATATCCATTCTATTAAGATTATGCCTCGTTAAAATTTTACTAGGAAAAAATCTCATGGAAAAAATCCGAGTAAAGGAAAAAAAGTGCATAATCCTCTTCAAGAATACATAACCCCTTGATGACTACATTATTTAAGACTTTTAAAGCAGCGTATTCCAATCTTTTGTACCAACGTTTCAAATCTTGCAGCATGAAGGATTTTGGTGAATAAATTTGATATATTATCACTTGAACAAATTTGTTGAATATTAATATCACTTTTTTCTTGGAAATCATGAGTGAAGAATTTTGACGAAATATGTTTTGTTCTATTGCCTTTAATGTATCTTTCCTTTAATTGTGCTATGCAAGTAGTATTATCCACGTATAATATTGCTAAAAATTCCTTCTTGGTTGACAAGTCTCAAGTTTCTCAAATATGTTGAGTTACAGATCTTAATCAAATGCATTCATAACTCACCTCATGAATTGTTAAAATTTTTGCATAGTTAAAAGAAGTACCAAATATAGTTTGTTTTGCAAAATAATGTAAAATAGTTGTACCTCCATATTTGAATTGGTAACCTGTCTGGGATCGAGTCTTGTGTAGATCAAATAAATATTCTGTATCTACATAACCAATTAAATTTGATTTTGATACATTTGAATAATATAAGCCCACGTCCATTGTTCCTCGGATATATCGAAATATATGTTTAATTCCATTCCAATGTCTTTCAGTTTGAAAAGAACAATATCTTGCTAATAAATTTACAGCAAATGATATATCAAGTTGTGTATTACTAGAAAGATAGATTAGTGCTCCAATTGCTCTAAGATATGATACTTCATAACCAAAAAGTTCTTCATCATCCTCATGAGATGGAAAAGGGTCTTTTTTCACATTTGGTGACCTTACAAGCATTGGTGAATTCAATAGATGTGCTTTGTCCATATAAAATTATTTTAGCACTTTTGCTATATAATTTGATTGATAGGCAAAAATTTCAGTTGTCAAGTGTTCAATCTAAAAACTCAAACAAATATTTGTTTTTCCAAGATCTTTCATATAAAATTCTTTGTTTAAGTAATCCACGACTGTTGATAACTTTTCAAGAATTTCAATAATGTTTAAGTTGTCAACATAAATAGTAATTATCATAAATTAATATCTAAATCTTTTTATAAAAACACATAGGCATATATGATCATTTTTATAGCCTTCTTTCAATAAATATTCACTAAGGCAATTATACTATATGCGTTCGGATTGCTAATTTAGTTCTCATAAAATTTTATTTAATTTAATCAAATAAATTTCCCAAGAATTCAAATATTGTGTTTCAGGCATTAAATCCTTTAGGGATTTTCATATAGATATTGTTATCAAGTGAGCTGCATATATAGGCTGTAGCTACATTCATTAGACGTATTTCAATTTTTTCATGTATTGCCAGACTAATTAATATATAATTGTAATTGTATCTACCATAAAAGAGTATGCCTTTTTATAATCAATATCAGGTATTTGGGTAAAATCTTGTGTGGCAAGTCATGCTTTATATCTTATAATCTCATTTTTCTCATTTCGTTTTCACACAAATATCCATTTATATCCCACTAATTTTACACCAATTGATCTATGGACTATAGTTTCAAAAACTTCACGTTTTGCAAGTGAATTCAAATCTACTTTGATTGCGTTTTTTCACATTGGCCAATCATTTCTATCTCTACATTTTTTAATAGATGTAGGTTTAAGATCCTTATTTTCTTTCCTAATATTGAGCTCTACGTTATATACAAAAATATTGTCGACATTTATTTAATTCAGATTTCATCTTTTCACATCATTTATCAAGATTTCTTCATTTCCAATGAATTCAAATACTTGAATTTCTTTTAAAATTTTATTAATTATGTCAGGGGTCTTTTCTAGAGTTTATGTTTTCTCTTTCTGACCATCTTGAATACTTGCTCCTTTCCCTTTTCGAGGACTTTTATTTTTGAAACCGATTGGTCTCTCACGCTTCTGGCATGCCTTAGACTCATTAGCAATAGAAGATTGTAGGACATCAATTTTGATTGGAGCATTTTTAGCTGTTATATGAGATTTAGTTACTCTTTTATGGTCAATAAATGTGTCTAGCAATTGATTTGCTATATTTTGCAAATTAATTATCTTTTGAACATTTTGTTCATATTGACTGTGCGAGGAATAAAACTAAAGGATGATAATATATTTCAAGATATTTTTTTTTCTAGTTGCTTATTTTCTCCCCCTAATGTTGAAAAAATTGTTTCATAAAAATGATAATCAACAAACCTTGTCGTGAATAAATCCGGTGTTAATAGTTCTAGATATTTAATTATAGATAAAGATTTGTATCTAACATCTATTTCTAACCTCCCTTAAGGACTCATCCTTTTGCATTGTAGTGAAGCAATTGAAACATATACCGTACATCTAAAAATTCTGGATGAAAAATATTTGGTTTCTAACCAAAAACCAATTGTGTAAAAGAGAATTTACAGTAACTCGTTAGCATGATGTATACAAGTGATGCTACATCAAAAATGGCATGCCTCCAAACAAAAATTGAGAGTTTAGATTTCATAAACAATGGCCTTACAATTAGTAAAAATTATTTAATAAACGATTTTATTAGACCATCTTGTGTATGAACATAAGCAATAAGCTGTACAATTGTTATTCTAACTAATATGTGATATTCGTTAAAGGCTTGAGATATAAATGAACTAACATTGTAAAGACGAATATTCTTGATTGCATAATCAGAAAAATGTTCTTGTAAACGAATGATTGCAAATGTCAAATTACAATATAATAATAAGCACACACGTGACCATTTAGTCAATGTATTGATTAAAATTGTAAAATATCTAAATATTCCACATGGTGAATGTATGAATCTACATATATCACTCTGAATATGTTTAAAAAATGTAGAGATTTAGTCACAACTTTAGCTAGTGACGACTTTATAATTAATTTGCTTTCAGAGCAAGCAACATATGAGAATTCACTAGATTGAAAAATTTTCTAGTTTTTCAATAGATGACTACATGTATTTTCAATAAGTTTTCGCATCATTATTGATTCGAGATGACCTAACCAGTCATGTCAAATATTAAAATCATTAGTAGACTTCTGATTATTATAGCATGAGTTACAATCATTCTAAATTTTGTGTAATACATTCCGAAGGATAAAGCAAGTAGTTTTCCAATACATACTTTTTACCCAAAATAATAGATATAATATAAATGTAATCAGTGTCTATTTTTCGTTGTCCCAATATAATATCCATTTAGACAAATATATTTAAAACTTAATAAATTTTTTTGAGACATAGTAGAAAATAATGCATCTTCTATTATGAACTTTGTTCCTCTGAGTAGTAAAATATTAACTCTTCCAAAGCCTTCAATTAATCTTTTACTACTAGATATTGTATTGTCATTGGTTTCTTTTATTGTCAAATGGGAAAAATATTTCTTATCTTTAAATATTGTATGCATTATAGTAATGTCTGCTAGATATATATTTACATTGTTGATCTTGGATCCAATAAGATAAATATCAATATTTTTCTTCAATAAGATAAGATAAATAATAAGAAACTTACAAGTTGACATAAGAGAACCTTAAATATATAATTTACTAATTAAAACACATAATAAAAATATATCATTTAAATATAATGAGAATATATAAAAATGTCTTCATGATAAAGTTATACTAAAACATACCAACAAACTATTAAGAAATTTCATTCTTGGATATTTTCATTTCTAGTCAAATGATCACTTTCTCTTTCAAGATGGACAAGAAAATTTGAAAAATCAACTTAGTCATGGTTTCTTTTTTTTTTATAATTGGGGGAAGGGGGATTCGAACCTTACTCTTTAGGCAGGGGGATAATGCATCAACCAATGAGCCAAATGCTCGGGTGCATTAACTTAGTCATGGTTAAAATCATTTTGAACAAAATTTATTTCAATATTTTTTTCTTTTAACATTTAGTGATGCTTGATAAAGTTTGTTTCAACGTACAACAAGTACATGACCAATGGCCTTTTATGCCACATTAATGACAAGATATTTTCTATATTCCTTTTATTCCATCCACTTTTGTCTTTTTTTATTGTATCTCTTCACTATTCATCAACTTTTAAAAAGTATTCGTTCACTTCTGGTGAGTCAAAAAGTACCGATCTATTTTTGATGGGTAAAAATTATCAATCAACTTCTGGTGGGTTAATATTATCCATTCACTTATAGTGGATAAATGTATTATTAGAATTAAAATAGTGATTAGAGTAACTACTACGATTGTAATTATTATAGCAACCTCTTCCATAATCATGATCATAATTATTAAATGATTTGTATTTGCTTTAGGAAATGGATAGAGTCCACGATTTTTCATTAGTAGCTATATAATAGCAAATTCACTTTCCAATTGAGTGACAAAATATAATATATACTACATGATAACAAATCCACATTTAAGTTAATTTTTGAGGATGAAAACACTGAAGACATATCAAGTCATTTACCTGATTTGGTAAAATCAAAAATAAAAAACCAACTATTGAAATTCCTTTGAAATCTGAAGATGATAAAAACTAAATAGCACTAAGACTTGAGAGATTAGAGAATCGTATTGATAATGTATTATAAAATATAATTTAAAAGAATAATTATGAGAGAAAATAGAGGGAGTAAGAAATCTTATTTAAATGTGTATTTACAAATGAAATGAGGGTCTACTTATAGACTAATAACCCTTATTTAGATAAAATTTACCAAAATAGAGCTAATAGTAAAAGATTAGATAGATGGATTAAATTCTAGTCTTAATCTAATATAATCTACATCCAAATCTAAATATACATAACAAAATGGATATTCACATATATATATATATATATATATATATTCATAACATTATTATATTTTTTTAATAATAAATTCCATGTTGAGTTTTTCATTTCTTTCAGACGAAATCTATATTGTTGGCTTTGTGACTGTCCCTACCTCCAGGTTTTCATAGAATTTTGTTTTATTAGGTACGTTATTATTAAAAAAAAAATTCTGAAAGGTTATTTTTAACCATCCTGGTTTCAGTTTAGTAACTTTATCCATCTTGTAAGCAAAGATATCAAATTCATATAAATATAATACTAAAAAATTTCACATATTTTAGTGAACAAAATTCCGTAAAGAAACAATTAACAGAGCGTGAAAAGGGTAAAGCCATCAATTAACACCAAGAACAACCTAACTTGCACGAAATCAAGAGAATGGGTTTATAAGTTTAATCTATTTAGTATGTTATTTGGACTCACGGTGCGTGCCGGCATACGTGGGGGACACAGATTCTTCATGAGAAATGAAAAGTAGGGACAACAGAAATCTTAATAGCTGAATTAAATCACAAGGGTTTAGGGTAATCTTAATCTTAATCTTAATAGCTACTTCTGCTGTCACTCCAACAATCGATAACTTGCACAAATAATTAGAACTTGATTCTGAAATATGGAATTCCAGCAATATGGCCTTGTCTTGGGAACCAGGGAATCATATGCTCCATGCTTTATTGGGTCAACTGAATTAGTGGCTCACTGCTGTTTTCTTTAGTCATAGTTTCTTTTTCTTGTTTGCTTGTTTTCGTATCCTCGAATGCTGGCAGTCGTACCTAATTCAAACTAAGAAATTGTGGTAGCCCTTTAGGTTCATGCAATGTATATATTCTAAGGCTCAATATGTCTCTTCTCTTTCTAATTGAATCACGGTCCCTTTGAAATTTGCTAGTATATATTATTTTTTTATTAAAGGCCTGTAATCTAAAAGATGATGGAGACATGTTGCCTTTATATATTAGTAATTCTTTTTTATTAAAGGGATTCCATCAAAAGATGTGGCCCTTAGTCACAGCTTACTACCCACTTGTCCGATTATGCAAGGACCACAAGGATTACATATCATCTCGAAAAAATGACGTCCATTATAGTGCTGATCATGACAATGAAAACCATATAAATTTGTTCAATGACATCGAAGGAGAGTGACGTCGGACTGCACATCCTGCTTTAAAATATTATATCGTACAATTTAATTTTTGGTTTTGCTGCCTGTGAATTAATTAAGAATTTGAATGTGGCTTTTGCTGATTTTTCCATAAAGATTACCCTTGCCGTTTGGGTTGACTTTTCAGGCTATTTCCCAAGGCAGCAATATATATCCCATTACCCTCTTAACATGCCAATGCTTGTCCTTCTACTTTAGCCTGAAACAAGCTGTTATTGATGCAGGATACGGTTAAGTTTAATGGAGGGATGAAGATGGTTTACATATCTTGTCTATTATAGTCAGTAATTTAAATCATTTAACAGGATCGGTGTTAAAGGGAGTTTCATCAGGACAATTTGTGTCGAGATTATAGCCGCTGCTAAAACTTCTATAATTGTAAGAGTGTAAGTCTAGCCATAGTAGCTGTATATTCAGCTTCCATTAACACTTCAAACTACCAATACCACGGCTTTGGCAAGCAAACATTTAATTAATTACCACATTTCCAAGTCTTGATATTACCCACAGAAATCACTTGGAGGGAATGGTAGCCCATCAGAAAAGGAGGTAACCAGTAAACATTTCCAATGCTATATCTGTTCAATAAAGCTTTTAAAGTTTTTGAAAGAAGACCCACGTTCACTGACACTCTTTCTAGCAACTTCCTTCAGGTGTAATGCATTTGCTTTTATTCCATCCGAAGAGAGCAATATCTTTATCTTTGTACTCATTTCATTCCTTGTTATGATTCCATTCTCATCTTTAGCCAATGCTAAACCAATCTTCCAAAGGTCACAAATGTAGCTCCTATTATGGAATTGATCAGCAAAGTAAGGCCAACATAGGAAGGGTATCCCTGTGCTTAGGCCCTCCAAGGTGGAATTCCATCCGCAATGGCTCAGGAAACAAGCAATAGAGCGGTGAGCTAGTACCTTTTCCTGAGGCGCCCATCCGACAATTTTTCCTCGACCGGCTACTCTATTTATGAAACCTTCTGGGAATTTAACTGTTGATCCGTCTGTCAGGTTGGATCTGACTACCCATAAAAATGGAAGGCCAGTGAGTTCAAGACCAAGTGCTAGCTCATCTACTTGTTGCGGACTTAAGATTGTTGTGCTACCCAATGCAACATAAATGACAGAGCCTGGAGTTTGTTTATCAAGCCAGCTTAAGCAAGTAGAGTCTTCAGGCCAAAAGTTTCCAGAAAATGCTTCAAAATTATTACATGCTATAAATGGACCAATGGGTATGATTTTGGGAATCAATTTCATGGCTGATGAGTCTAGCTCATAAAATGTGTTGCAAAGAATCTGGTCGGCAAATTTGCAAGTTCGGAGGGCGGTACAAATATATGCAAATAGAAGTTTCTGCAAAACTGGGTCACAACAGCTCCATGAGAGCTCAGAGCTATTCCAGGCAGGGATATCCTCTGAGAGTGTGATTGGTTCATCTTTTATAAGAGTTCCTACAAAGAAGTTCAGCTTCTTCCATCAGAATCAAGAACAGTTTTTACTTTCAACGATTTTGTTAGGCATCAAAATCAATTACTACAAAAATTTATATGCTCATTAGATTAAGCAACTGATTGTGTCAATCAGTCTATGTCTGAATGTGTGTGTTCTACACACGAAAGATTAGAATTGTATAACTATAAAGACAGAACAATCATTTCTTTTTTCTGGCTTACATGTCACATTCTTACCATCAGTATCTATAATTCCAGCTTCAATAAGCCGTGGAACGTGCAGCGCCAGGGCCATGCTTGCTGGTGAAGAAAGAAGTACCGCGGCTCGCTTGATTCCCATTTTCTTGGCCACCTCCAGTGCCCACCCAGCCGCCATATCAGCTATAACCCAAGTGATTTGCTCGGTAACATTGGACCGGTTAATGTTCTCAATCAAGTTTCTCAAATGACCTGGCATAACTCTCAACATGCTTTCTGTCAGCTTAACAAAATCTTGTCGATCATCTTCTGGTTCCAGCCCATCAGGAATTGAAACTAGGTTTATAAGGCTCTGCTGTTCAGCTTTTGCCGGTAAGGAAGCCTTAACTTTTTCATGTATGAATTCTGTATTAACAAATGTGACTTTCACTCCGTGAGCTGCAATTTGCAGGGATAACTTCATGAGAGGAGCTACATGGCCTTGTGCTGCGTGTGGTATAACCATTACATGTGGTTGCCTGGCCATGGTTTGTGCTCACTACACAGATCTGCTTGCTTCGATCTTTTACCCTTTAGCACTTAATTTTTCAGCGACTTTTGCTTGATAGCTACCGTTTTTTACTTTCAGTTGGCACGAATCATGTTCTATATATGTTATTTGGCCTCAGCAAGTGTCTGATGCAAGTGGCCTTTACCTTTTGCTTTGTTATGTGAGTGCTGTTTAGTTAACCTAACCCGCATTTTCCTCCTTGTTTAAGATTAAACAAGCATTTATTTACATTTAGAATATTTCATGATTTTTTGTTTGAGCTTTGTATTGGACCACCCGATGACACTTTTGTTAAACATATCTATATGTAGGCAATATCCACCATAAAAAAAGTGAACTTTTTTGACGAAGATAAAGATATTACACGACTAAAAAGATATTGTGAAAACCAGCTTTTGTTGTTATAATAATCTTATACATACCAACATTTCGAAAAGTTGTGTGAAGCCTATTGCGTTTTTGCCAAGAAAACAAAAAGATATGCATGAAAAGCGATTTCCATTTTCATTAGGAAATTGAATTGGTGAAGTTTCTTTTATTCCTTGAAAAAGAATAGTGGATATATATATATATATATATAAAAGAGAAAACTATGAGAAATAGTCAATTTCATAAAACCTTTTAAAAATAATTATTAATACAAAGTTAATTATTTTTATTTAATTTTTGCCATAACTTGACAAAATGCCCTTGAAGCTATTTAAGATAAATTAAACCATTTATCACAATCTTTCCTCTTGATTTCTCTCTCCAACATTCGTATGCTATGCTCTTGATTTCTCTCTTACCATTCAAATCTTTATGATTTTATTGATTTCTCTCTTCTGTATCTGTCTGCTGTGCTCTTGATCTCTCTTTCTTACCATCCAGCTCTCTCTAATTTTACCACCATCGTCATCTCTTTTCATCTATTTCTCACCATATAGTCATCAATTTACAAATCAAAGAGCAAAGATGACTTCAATGTATTCTTAGATATAACGATTTACATGCACAGGACTCCAAAGTTGATAGGTTGAAGTTATATAAATGTAATATATAAATTAGAGCACTGCCCAGAGTTGTTACACGCCATGCCTGCATGTAACAACTCTAATGCACTTGGCATGTAACAAATCTATTGAATATGACATGTAACTTGATATCTATCTTTGTATTTCACTAGGACATAAATTCTTGCAGTTAAACACCTTAAACATAATGTGTAATAATTTCTTTTTTTTAACACGACATGTATTTGTTGAAAAAACAGTGTATTTTGAAAGGTTCAAACATCCCACGTTGCTAAAGTACATAAAGGTGTGAGTGCTTTAAATAAGCAAACCCACTATGGCTTGTTGCAAATAAGAAAAAGGAATGGGCTCACGTGCACACGAGATCGAGCTAGCCTTGAGAAAATTTAGATTTCCTCCCTTACGCATGAGTATACACGTGGGCTAGGCCCAAGTGAATTTTTGTACCTTGGCTTTAATTTTTTTTTGGTAATCTTTCTTACCCTTTGATTGAATCAAACTCATACTCTACATGCTAATGACTCCCCTGATTTTGCTACAACGTATACTTGACTAAGTTTACATGCTGACCAAGTTTTTTTCAACTTCCTTATTTGGTACAACGTTTACTTCATTCATTGTCAATAAATACAGCCTTCCTACCTCACTCACAACACACTAAAGCCTCTCTCATCTTCTTTGCTTCCTTTCTTTCCTAGTTGGGTTCTTTTTTTCTGCTATTCTTGCCATCCCTTACTAGTTTGTGCAAACTATAAGGAAAGGTCTGTTAAATCTTGGAGGATAATCGCTACAATCCTTGTGCACTGTGTTTTATAATCCGAAATGGTGAAAATTATCCTTAAGGACAGTGATACCACACCTCAGACTTCATAACATTTTTTACTTGCTTTATTTTATTTTTTTCATTTCTCATATTTTTTTAAAAATCTTTAAGGTTAATGGATTCCCACATTGATAATGCTACCATCACTGTTCCTACTATTGCCCCTGTCCCTACTACCACCCCCATTGTTAATGGTTCCACCATGGGTCCCACTCCTCTAACCATTCCTCTTGTGTTTTCTGTCTCATATGCCAAACCATTTCCAAATATTTCCAAGATTAAGGTTTTTGATGGCAGAAACTTCAAAAGATAGCAAGAAAGGATTTTCTCAATCTTTGATGTTCATGGGTGGCTTTTGCATTGACTGATTCCAAGCCAGATGATGTCAAAATGCTAGAACCATGGATGCACAAATAAGGTATGTAGGCATACAATCATTAGCACACTTTTCTAATGAGCTGTTTGATGTATATAGTTTGAACAAAAAAGCAAAGCAAATATAGGAGTCAATGATTGCTAAGTACACTACTGAAGATGTTAGGAAACAAAAGTTCGTGATTGGCAACTTCTATCGCTGGAAGATGATAGATGACAAGGACATCAAGAGTTAGATCAATGAATACCATAAGCTGGTGGATGATTTGAAGGTTGAAAAAATCAACTTGCAAAAAGAGTTCGTTGCTAGGTTGCTAATTGAGAAAATGTCAGAATCTTGGAATGGCTACAAGCAACAACTGAAACACAAGGAAAGGCAATTGTCACTTGCAGACTTGATTGTGCACATCATTATTGAAGACACAACCCGGAAGGAGATTAAGGCCTCCAAAGTTAAGGATGTTGCAACTAAAGCCAATTTAGTACAAGGCACAACCCAGTGTCAATAGAGGTACCCTCACAAACTTGACTATAAACCCAAAGCTCCTCATCCCACCATTAAAAAGAAGGGTAGTTGTTTTATTTGTGGAAAGCTAGGGCATCATGCAGCACAATATATGAATAAAGTAGAGAGAAATGATAAACTTGCTAATCCAATTGTCAACTTGGTCAAAGTAGATGAATCTGATGATGTAATTGTTACGGTCATTTCACAAGCCAATATGGCAGCCAGTGTGAAAGAATGGGTGGTAGACTTAGGTGCTAGCAACCATATTTGTGTAAACAGAAATGCTTTTGCCTAATACACCTTGGTAATTCTCAAACTACTCAAGCTTTTGGCAAAGGGAAAGTCCTTTTCAAGCTCACATCTGGCAAGACCTTAGTTTTTAATGATGTTCTCAATGTTCCCAATATAAAGGCAAACCTGGTGTCTATGACCTTGTTGGGCAAGGTTGAGGTGAAAGTGTCATTCGAATCTTACAAGATCATAATGATAATGTCACGACCCGGAACCTCCCTCAAAGGCCCATGACAATCGCCGCGACGTCCCGATTGACACTCATTATCCGGAATGCCAACCGGAACCCCGCAAGGCTTACATATCAGTTTCTTTCCTTTCCTGTGAGCAATCATTGTTAAATATCTAGTTTTTAGAGAATATATACTATTTTACATCAAAAACAATCAAAATAAAATTTTCGCCACACAGGGGTATTTTGGTCATTTTTTTTCTCAAAAATTTCAAAACTGGCTAAAACGTAATATACAAGTACAAAATACATAATTCATATTCAAAATGAGTTTAAAAGTCTAAAATCTTCATTTAAAACAAAATTACGGTTATTTGAATATAATAAGAAAATAAAAGAAATATTAAGGGAATATTCTATTTTCTTATAAAACAATATTTATAGAGTTTTAACGTGAATAATTTTTATAGCGTAAAAGCTAAATAAATTTATACATACTGAAATACAGTAAGCCAAAATATTTAATTTAATTTACAATAACAAGAGGGCCCCCGAATAAACAAAAGTAAAGAGGACTGTGAACCTACGGTTTGGAAAATGCAGATCCAATGGTAGTCCTCGATGAGATCAGCTATCTACAGTCTATACTGAACCTGAAATGGGTGGAAAGGAGTTGGGTGAGATTTTGCAATCCCAATGAGTAAACAGACATTATCATAAATATCTAAAGGCGAGTAAAATGGAGGCAAGTTTAAACAACAAATTTCAACCCATTTCATAATGTTTTCAATTTATTTCTTAAACCATAAAATATTTGTAATTTACCAAAACAGTTGTTAAGGCTTATGTCTTTTATTAAAACAAGGCTCAAGCCAAAACTAATCCTCGGGGATACCTTGGCCGAGGCATCTAACCGAGTCCGCCAAGGGTGTTAAAATATTCACACGTGAAACACATTTTTATTTTTAAAACCAGCCGTTCCTTGGCGTTGGCCGAGTTACACATTCACGTGGGGGTTCGACGTGAAGTGAGCTCTAATACTACCCCAGGAGTTACCCTCCTCGCCTCTACAACCGGAGTAACTATATAACTGGGTTTACCGTGCCCCTCTAATAGGCAGTCCACGGAAACCCGTCACTGCAGTGACTAACCCACCAATTTTAATAAAATTTCGACAGTATAACGTGGCTTTTATTTATTTATCCAGCCTGCATAGTAAAACAACTTACATAAATTTCCCAATGCATTCACAAAATATAGCCACATATACTCATTTCTCATAAGCCATTCCTAGGAAAATATATATTTTTCAAGTCAATTTGTAGCCTCCAATTACTCAATTTCATAATCAATACAATATATTTTTATTTGTCACATTTATTCCTAAAACATCAAAAATCCCGTTTTAATCTCGTTTTCATTTCATAAAATACATAAAGGGCATTTAAAAATAAACTCTAGATAATTTACAATAATAATAAGTTTACTCACCGTTTGTACAAACTAAAAGCTTTCTAAGCGCCCCGATCACTACTCGTCGGGTACGACTTCTTTGCCTTTTCCGGAAGGCTCTCCTCCTAGACACATTACAAAAATTTACACAATTCATCACATTGATGCTAAATCACTATATAATTAACTTAAATCCTATACTAATGCATGGTATGAAATGCAATAGCCTAAAACGGCTTAAACGCGGTATTAACCTATTTTTGGCACTTTGCCCGATAAATTGCTAACGCGCTCCATTTTAGCTCTAAATCATCCCATTCTCTCTCCAACATTTCTAACCATTAAATATCAGCCAATAACCTTCTAAAAACAACAAAATCAGCTCACTCCCTTCCTTGGAAAATTCGGCCAAAAATGGGACATTAACTCGGTTAATTTTCTACTTTGTTTTTCTATCACGTTTAATCGTTTTTCATCATTTTCTCTTCATTTTCCTTAGAATAAAATCAATTCATCATCATTGTACAGCATTGAGCATCCAGCCAAGAGTGGGTATTGTGAAAATTTAATGATTTCTTGCCCAATTTAATTTCTAAACACATTTAACTAACTAAAACTATCAATTTAACTAAAAATCAAAACCTAAAAATTTCAATTTCTCTCCCCTAGAATTTCGTCCAGCCCTTGATATCACTTTTTGATCTCTCTCCTCAAGCATGCTAAATGGAAATAAAGGCATAGGAAAGGTAGAAATCAAGCTAAAATCGAAAAATCTTACCGTTAGACGCGTAAACGGTCGAAAACCGCGAATTTCCCTTTGAATTTTCTTGTTTCTCTTTGGTTTTTCTTTTTTTCTTCCTTTCCTCTCTATTTCCTCTCTTTTTCTTCCTTATGGCCGGCCAGCACTCAAAATTTGGGTTTAAATGGCTGACTTTTCATTAAAATAATATTATTTCATTAAAAAATGCCACGTGTCACTTTCCCATTGGCCCATTTTTAAAATTTCATCCATTTGTTTCCAAATTTTCACCATACACTTGTCTCATATATTCATAGCTTAGATAAAATTCTCAGACTCATCCAAAGTCTCGGTGGAGTAATTTTTGAAATTTACACTTTTGCCCCCGTAAAAGTCAAAAATTACATTTTTGCCCCAAAAATTGAAAAATTGCCCATAGACATATTTTTCATCCCTTATACTCATACCATTCTCCAATTTGTCAAATTTGATCTAAATTCTCTCAAAATCTCAAATTTTGTCCGTGGGTGGCAAAATTACGATTTTGCCCCTACACTCCAAAAATCACCAGAATTAAACTTTTTCACTTCCTATCATTAAATTATACTCCAAATAGTTAATCTTGGTCAAAAATTTCACTCCATGATCAAATTATTATCTTAGGTGGCAAAATGACGATTTTGCCCTTGAATATCAAAATTTCTAATTTTACCCCAAATGAACCCTCGAACTCCGAACAATCATTTTTAGTCATTCCTGGACTATAAAATATTAAATTTCATCCTACAATTCCTATTTGAACTAGTTCGAGGTTAAATCAATTTAAGTGTACCGTTAGGTACAATATCAGGTTTCGTCTATTCTTAGGTGCTTTTCTAGCGTAATAACATGCTACTCAATGCATGTATGTCATGACATGTATTTATAGGGTCGGGTTTTACAATTCTACCCCCCTTAAAATAAAATTTTGACCTCAAAATTTCACTTACCAGATTCGACAAATAGATGCGGGTATTGGTTCCTCATCTGATGCTCTACTTCCCATGTCATTTCCTCCATTCGAGCACTTTTCCACAACACTTTGACCATTGAAATACTCTTGTTTCTCAGTACTCGATCCTTTCGATCCAAGATACTCACAGGTTGTACCTCGAACTTCAAATCGTCATGCAACTCGATCGGAGGTGCTTCGAGGACGTGAGAGGGATCTGGTACATATTTCTTAAGCATGGAGACATGGAAAACGTTGTGGATCCGATCTAACTCCGGAGGTAATTCTAACCGATAAGCCACTGGTCCAATCCTTTCAATGATTCGGAATGGTCCAATATATCTCGGGTTGAGCTTTCCCCTCTTCGCAAATCGAATCACACCTTTCATTATCCAATAAAACACCATAATTTATCATGATAGTATAATCAATAAGATTTAATACTTCAAAGTATTCAAATTATTACCTTTCCAAGGAGAAACCTTAAGAAAAACTTTATCATCGATCTCAAACTCCAAGTCTTTTCTCCGTTTATCTGCATAGCTCTTCTGCCTATCCTGGGCTACCTTTAGCCTCTCTCGTATAACCTTGATCTTGTCATTAGTTAGCTCGATCAATTCCACACTCACTAACTTTCTTTCACCCACTTCATCCCAACAAAGTGGAGTACGACATTTCCTTCCATATAAAGCTTCGTATGGTGCCATACCAATGCTAGACTGAAAGCTATTGTTGTAAGCAAATTCCACCAATGGCAAATGTCTGTCCCAACTCCCAATAAAGTCAATGACACAAGCCCGTAACATATCCTCCAAGGTCTGGATAGTCCTCTCTGACTGACCATCCGTCTGTGGGTGAAAAGCAGTGCTAAATTTCAATTTGGTTCCGAGAGCTTCTTGAAATTTCGGCCAGAATCGAGAAGTGAATCGAGGATCTCGGTCTGACACTATAGAAACGGGAACTCCATGTAGCCTCACAATCTCATCTATATAGAGCTGAGCCAGCTTCTCAATAGAGTATGTACTATGGACAGCTAAAAAGTGAGCGGACTTAGTCAACCGATCTACGATCACCCAGATCGCATCCTTTCCCCTCTGTGTCCGCGGCAATCCCAAAACAAAATCCATAGTTACATGCTCCCATTTCCACTCGGGAACAGGTAAAGACTGAAGTGTACCTGCTGGCCTCTGATGCTCCGCCTTAACTTGCTGACATACGAGACACTTTGCTACGAATTCTGCTACGTCTCGCTTCATACCCGGCCACCAATAATTCTCCCTGATAGTCCTATACATCTTGGTGCTTCCGGGATGTAATGCATAGGCAGATGAATGGGCTTCTTCCATGATCGCCTGTCTCAACTGGTTTCCCTCAGGAACACAAACTCGATCTTTAAACATCAAGACGTTATCCTCTCCAAATCTGAACTCACTGACTCCCCCATCGGTCAGTTTTTGAATTTCTTTTCTTAACTCATCATCAGACCTCTGAATGTCCTTGATCTGATTAAGTAACGAAGGTCGCACAATGAAGTTTGCCAATAAGGATCCATCCTCACCATTTCTCAACTGGACCCCAAGAGATTTCATCTCTATTAATGCTGGAAAATAACAACTCTGAAGTGCTGCTAAAGACGATGAAGACTTACGACTTAAGGCATCAGCTACAACGTTCGCCTTTCCCGGATGATAGTCTATCACCAAGTCATAATCTTTTATCAACTCCAACCATCGCCTTTGCCTCAAATTAAGCTCCTTTTGGGTGAGCAAATATTTTAAACTCTTGTGATCCGTAAATATCCGACAATGCTCACCATACAAGTAATGCCTCCAGATTTTTAAAGCAAACACCACTGCTGCTAACTCTAAATCATGGGTAGGGTAATTTGCTTCATGCCTCTTTAGCTGTCTAGAAGCATAAGCCACAACTTTTTCATCCTGCATCAATACGCACCCCAACCCCAACTTTGAGGCATCACTATATACTACAAATCCCTTACCATTAACAGGAAGTGTTAAAACGGGAGCGGAGGTTAACCGGTTCTTTAGCTCCTGAAATCGATTCTCACAAACATCATCCCACACAAACTTAACTCCCTTACGAGTTAGACGGGTCAAAGGAGCTGCTATTAAGGAAAACCCCTGAACAAACCTCCGATAATAACCGGCTAATCCGAGGAAACTACGAATCTCCGTCACTGTCTTAGGTTGCTCCCATTGTAAAATTGCCTCTACTTTCTTAGGATCAACATATATTCCAGTTCTCGATACTACGTGTCCCAAGAATACCACTTCCTGTAACCAAAACTCACACTTCGAAAACTTTGCATACAACTGTCTTTCCCTCAAAGTTTGTAATACTATACGCAAGTGGGCAGCGTGCTCATCATTATCTCTCGAGTAAACCAGTATGTCATCAATGAACACAATAACAAACTTGTCCAAGTAAGGGTGGAACACCCTATTCATGAGATCCATAAAAGCTGCCGGTGCGTTAGTTAACCCGAAAGGCATGACCAAGAACTCATAATGACCGTACCGAGTCCTGAACGCTGTCTTGGGTACATCCTGTTCTTTAATCCTCAACTGATGATACCCAGACCTTAGATCAACCTTGGAAAACACTGTAGCTCCCTGTAATTGATCGAAAAGATCATCAATCCTCGGTAACGGATACTTGTTCTTAATGGTCATTCTGTTAAGCTGTCGGTAATCGATACATAACCGAAGTGTACCGTCTTTCTTTTTCACAAATAAAACCGGTGCTCCCCATGGAGATATACTAGGGCGTATAAAACCCTTGTCCACCAACTCTTGCAATTGTACTTTCAACTCCTTCAACTCTGCCGGAGCCATTCTATATGGAGGGATAGAAATAGGTGCGGTACCCGGAAGTAAATCAATAGGGAACTCAAGCTCTCGATCAGGAGGCAGTCCCGGTAAATCATCAGGAAATACATCAGGAAACTCACTTACTATCGGGACATCCTCTAACTTAGGTTCCCCCTTTGAAGTATCAATCACGTATGCCAAATAAGTCGGATACCCTTTCTGCACTAATTTCGAAGCTTTGATGGCCGAGATTACACAGGACGGTAATACTCGACGTTTCCCTACAAACACAATCTCTGCTCCCTCCGAATTTCGAAGAACAACTTCCTTTCGGAAACAATCCACGTTCGCCCGATGTGCAGTTAACCAGTCCATACCCAATATTAGATCAAAATCCAGGATCTCTAGAGGAATTAAGTCACCCCTAAATTCTTCCTCGCCTACCCTTACCCCACAGTCTCTATAACAACTGTTTCTAACTAGCTTTTCTCCTAAAGGGGTGTGAATTACAATTTCTTCCTCTAATGGTGACAAGTTTCTATCAGCAATTGATGCAAATGTGGTGCTCACATAAGACCTATCTGAGCCAGAATCTATCAAAACATAAGCATCTTTATCAAATAAAGACATAGTACCTGTCACTGCTCCAGGTCGGACCTGTGCCTCATCTTCCGTCACAGCGAAAACTCTTGTCGAGGTACGAGTCTGTGGTCTCGAAGGTGGATGTGCCGGGGTATTACTCTCCACACCGGACCGTATGGCCACTCCCTGTCTCGGTGGCAACCCAGAAGAATCTCTCCTCTGTATATCAGTGCGAGCTGGTGAAGATGATGCAACTACCGTGGCTCGTCCTAACCGTGGGCAATTACTCCTAATATGACCCGTCTGTCCACATTGGAAACATCTTGTTGGCTCTCTACATAGCCCACTATGATAATTCCCACAATTTCTGCATCTGTCAGAACCTCCGAAACTCTTCCCAGAACCAGTCATAGCAGATCTGCTAAACCTCGAAGGTCTCTGTTGTGATGGTGGAAATGGAGGTCGAGGAGATGTCACGGAAACAGAAGTAGTACTCCCTGAAATCGCTGAGTCCTTGCCTCTTTTTACTGGCTGACTAGAAGACATACCAGGATTCCTCCTTTTTGCAAACTCAGTCCGAATCCTCCTATTCTCAGTCGCGAGCTTCTCAGCCCGTAAAGCCATCTGTACCACCTCCTTATGCGGCTCCCTACCAGTCACTGTCATCCGCTCTCTAATCTCATTACGGAGCCCTTCCTCGAAATAACTGGCCTGATCCTGCTCAGATTTCACCAGATCCGGCACATATAACATCAACTCGTTAAAACGAGTCTCGTACTCCTCTACAGTTAGATTCCCCTGTTTCAAACTCAAAAATTCTCTCTTCTTTTCTTTCTGATGAAAATAAGTGAAATACTGACCATCGAACTCCCTGAGAAAATCGGACCACGTCTGAGGAGTAGTGGAACGGGACTTCACTGAATTCCACCAAGTACGAGCCCTCTTCTCTAATAATCTCGTAGCCACCATCAGCTTCATGTCGTCGTCTAATCTCATATCAGAGAGAGTCTCTGAAACCTGATTAATCCAGTCCTTTGCCACAGTGGCATCCAACTCACCCGTGAAAGACACACAACCGAGCTGTCTAGCCTCCTTTAGCTTCTTGGAAATGGATACATCTTGTACCGGTGGTGGAACTAAAGGAGTAACTGGTGGTACTATAGGTGGAACTTGACCAGTCGGAGCTCCACCAGCCATTGCGGTAAAGAAAGCTGCCAATGCCTGTGCTGCCTCAGTAGGCATGGTGGGAATACCCGTAGGTGGCGGAGGAGGTGGAGGATGTGGAGGACTATCGGCCTGCTCAGCAGTAGGTGCTGCCCGAATGGTAGACGCAGCCGATTCTTCCCCTACTGCATCTAGCTGACGACGTTGGGAACGACCTTTTCCCCTCCCAACCGATCTAGTGAGAGGTGGGCGTCCGCGTCGAGGAGGCATAATAATCTATAAGAGAAAACGAGCAAGCTTAGGGAACCTTAGGCTCTATATGAAAATGCATGCATTCTATTCAACCTAACTTAACTTAATCCGGGGCCACACTGATATTGTAATTTTTTAAAACCACTTTAAAACCAAAAACTCTTATCTTTAAAACCAAAAGCTCTGATACCAATAGAATTGTCACGACCCGGAACCTCCCTCAGGCCCATGACAATCGCCGCGACGTCCCGATTGACACTCATTATCCGGAATGCCAACCGGAACCCCGCAAGGCTTACATATCAGTTTCTTTCCTTTCCTGTGAGCAATCATTGTTAAATATCGAGTTTTTAGAGAATATATACTATTTTAGATCAAAAACAATCAAAATAAAATTTTCGCCACACAGGGGTATTTTGGTCATTTTTTTCTCAAAAATTTCGAAACTGGCTAAAACGTAATATACAAGTACAAAACACATAATTCATATTCAAAATGAGTTTAAAAGTCTAAAATCTTCATTTAAAACGAAATTACGGTTATTTGAATATAATAAGAAAATAAAAGAAATATTAAGGAAAATATTCTATTTTCTTATAAAACAATATTTATAGAGTTATACGTGAATAATTTTTATAGCGTAAAAGCTAAATAAATTTATACATACTGAAATACAGTAAGCCAAAATATTTAATTTAATTTACAATAACAAGAGGGCCCCCGAATAAACAAAAGTAAAGAGGACTGTGAACCTACGGTTTGGAAAATGCAGATCCAATGGTAGTCCTCGATGAGATCAGCTATCTACAGTCTATACTGAACCTGAAATGGGTGGAAAGGAGTTGGGTGAGATTTTGCAATCCCAATGAGTAAACAGACATTATCATAAATATCTAAAGGCGAGTAAAATGGAGGCAAGTTTAAACAACAAATTTCAACCCATTTCATAATGTTTTCAATTTATTTCTTAAACCATAAAATATTTGTAATTTACCAAAACAGTTGTTAAGGCTTATGTCTTTTATTAAAACAAGGCTCAAGCCAAAACTAATCCTCGGGGATACCTTGGCCGAGGCATCTAACCGAGTCCGCCAAGGGTGTTAAAATATTCACACGTGAAACACATTTTTATTTTTAAAACCAGCCGTTCCTTGGCGTTGGCCGAGTTACACATTCACGTGGGGGTTCGACGTGAAGTGAGCTCTAATACTACCCCGGGAGTTACCCTCCTCGCCTCTACAACCGGAGTAACTATATAACTGGGTTTACCGTGCCCCTCTAATAGGCAGTCCACGGAAACCCGTCACTGCAGTGACTAACCCACCAATTTTAATAAAATTTCGACAGTATAACGTGGCTTTTATTTATTTATCCAGCCTGCATAGTAAAAACAACTTACATAAATTTCCCAATGCACTCACAAAATATAGCCACATATACTCATTTCTCATAAGCCATTCCTAGGAAAATATATATTTTTCAAGTCAATTTGCAGCCTCCAATTACTCAATTTCATAATCAATACAATATATTTTTATTTGTCACATTTATTCCTAAAACATCAAAAATCCCGTTTTAATCTCGTTTTCATTTCATAAAATACATAAAGGGCATTTAAAAATAAACTCTAGATAATTTACAATAATAATAAGTTTACTCACCGTTTGTACAAACTAAAAGCTTTCTAAGCGCCCCGATCACTACTCGTCGGGTACGACTTCTTTGCCTTTTCCGGAAGGCTCTCCTCCTAGACACATTACAAAAATTTACACAATTCATCACATTGATGCTAAATCACTATATAATTAACTTAAATCCTATACTAATGCATGGTATGAAATGCAATAGCCTAAAACGGCTTAAACGCGGTATTAACCTATTTTTGGCACTTTGCCCGATAAATTGCTAACGCGCTCCATTTTAGCTCTAAATCATCCCATTCTCTCTCCAACATTTCTAACCATTAAATATCAGCCAATAACCTTCTAAAAACAACAAAATCAGCTCACTCCCTTCCTTGGAAAATTCGGCCAAAAATGGGACATTAACTCGGTTAATTTTCTACTTTGTTTTTCTATCACGTTTAATCGTTTTTCATCATTTTCTCTTCATTTTCCTTAGAATAAAATCAATTCATCATCATTGTACAGCATTGAGCATCCAGCCAAGAGTGGGTATTGTGAAAATTTAATGATTTCTTGCCCAATTTAATTTCTAAACACATTTAACTAACTAAAACTATCAATTTAACTAAAAATCAAAACCTAAAAATTTCAATTTCTCTCCCCTAGAATTTCGTCCAGCCCTTGATATCACTTTTTGATCTCTCTCCTCAAGCATGCTAAATGGAAATAAAGGCATAGGAAAGGTAGAAATCAAGCTAAAATCGAAAAATCTTACCGTTAGACGCGTAAACGGTCGAAAACCGTGAATTTTCCTTTGAATTTTCTTGTTTCTCTTTGGTATTTCTTTTTTTCTTCCTTTCCTCTCTATTTCCTCTCTTGTTCTTCCTTATGGCCGGCCAGCACTTAGAATTTGGGTTTAAATGGGCTGACTTTTCATTAAAATAATATTATATCATTAAAAAATGCCACATGTCACTTTTCCATTGGCCCATTTTTAAAATTTCATCCATTTGTTTCTAAATTTTCACCATACACTTGTCTCATATATTCATAGCTTAGATAAAATTCTCAAACTCATCCAAAGTCTCGGTGGAGTAATTTTTGAAATTTACACTTTTGCTCCCGTAAAAGTCAAAAATTACATTTTTGCCCCAAAAATTGAAAAATTGCTCATAGACATATTTTTCATCCCTTATACTCATACCATTCTCCAATTTGTCAAATTTGATCTAAATTCTCTCAAAATCTCAAATTTTGTCCGTGGGTGGCAAAATTACGATTTTGCCTCTACACTCCAAAAATCACCAGAATTAAACTTTTTCACTTTCTATCATTAAATTATACTCCAAATAGTTGATCTTGGTCAAAAAATTCACTCCATGATCAAATTATTATCTTAGGTGGCAAAATGACGATTTTGCCCTTGAATATCAAAATTTCTAATTTTACCCCAAATGAACCATCGAACTCCGAACAATCATTTTTAGTCATTCCTGGACTATAAAATATTAAATTTCATCCTACAATTCCTATTTGAACTAGTTCGAGGTTAAATCAATTTAAGTGTACCGTTAGGTACAGTATCGGGTTTCGTCTTTTCTTAGGTGCTTTCCTAGCATAATAACATGCTACTCAGTGCATGTATGTCATGACATGTATTTATAGGGTCGAGTTTTACAGATAAAAAAATAATGTATTTGTGAGTAAGGGTTATTGCAATCAGGAACTCTTTGTACTTAACATTTCCAATATTCTGAATGAAAATGCCAATTCTTCCGCTTACATGATTGACTCTATTGATTTATGGCATGGTAGATTAAGACATGTTAGCATTCCCTATATTAAGAAAATGCAATCATTAGGTTTAATTTCTAGTATTAAAAATGGATGCTTTAATAAGTGTGAAATATGTGCTGAAACAAAATCAACTAAGAAAACTTGTATTTCAGTAAATAGAGAATCTGAATTATTAAGTTTAATTCATACAAACTTAGGAGATCTAAAACAAACTATGACTAAAGGTGGTAAGCAATTCTATGTTACATTTATTGACGATTATTCTAGATTTACTAAAATTTATTTACTTAGCCATAAGATAAAGCTTTTGACATGTTTATTAAATATAAAACTGAGGTCGAAAATCAATTGAATAAAAAGGTAAAAAAGAGTTAGATTAGATAAAGAGGGTGAATATATACTGATTAATGATATTTGTGAAAAAGAAGGAAAAGTTCATGAAATTACTCCTCCATATTCCTCTGAATCAAACGGTGTAGCTAAAAGGAAAAATTGAACTTTAAAAGAAATGATGAACTCAATACTTGTTAGTTTTAATGCATATGAAAATTTGTGGGGTGAAGTTTTATTATCTGCATGTCCTATTCCAAATAGAATTTCTTATAAGAAAACTAGTAGGACACTTAATAAATTATGGAAAGGCTATCCTCCTAACTTAAAATATTTGAAAGTGTGGTAATGTCTTGCTAAAGTAATGTTTCCTGATTTTAAGAAAAGAAAAATTAGTTCTAAAACATATGATTGCGTGTTTATTAGTTATGTTGAACATAGTGTTGCATATACATTTCTTGTATTAAAAAGTGATGTTCTTGATTATAATATAATTGTTGAAACAAAGAATATCGAATTTTTTGAGCATATTTTTTCATTGAGAACTGATCCAATTTCTCGGGCACCCTTTAGTAAAAATGATTTTGAAATACAAAATGATGATTTGAGAAAGAGTAAGAGACCAAGGAAAGAAATTTCTTTTGGTAATGATTTTTATACTTATCTTGTAGATAATGATCCTTTAACTTATGCTGATGCAATATCTTTTAAAGAAAGTCCATTTTGGAAAGAAGCTAAAAAAATGAGATTGATTCGATTTTACAAAATCAAACTAGGGAATTACTTGATTTACCACCTGGAGCCAAACCAATTGGTTGCAAATGGATTTTTAAAAGAAAATTTAATTTTGATGGTTTTATTAATAAATGCAAAGCTAGGTTAGTTGCAAAAGGGTTTACTCAAAAACAAAATATTAATTATTTTGATACTTTTGCTCCAATAACAAGAATTTCATCTATTCGTGTTTTGTTTGCCTTAGCTTCAATTTACAAACTTGTTGTTCATCCAATGGATGCTAAAACTGCTTTTTTAAATGGTGATTTAGAAAAAGAAATTTATATGGCATAACTCGGGGGATGTGTTCTTCCTGATCAAGAAAACAAAGTTTATAAATTGACTAAATCATTATATGGCTTGAAACAAGCACCAAAATAATGGCATGAGAAATTTGATCAAGTTCTTGCTAGTAATGGATTTTCTACTGTTGGAGTTGATAAATGTGTGTACACAAAAACTGTTGATAATGAATGTGTGATTATTAGCTTATATATTGATGATATGCTTATTTTTGGTACATGCATTGATGTGGTCAATAAAACAAAATGTTTCTTGGCTTCTAAATTTGAAATGAAAGATCTGGGAGAAGTCAATGTTATATTGGGTATTAAAGTCATAAGATGCGATAGTGGCTTAATACTAACACAAGAGCATTATGTTGAGAGGCTACTTTAAAAGTTTGGTTTGGACATTTTGATATCACACCTGTGAATACTCTTTATGATAGTAATATCCAATTAAAGAAAAATAGAGGTGATAGTGTAGCTTAATCTGAGTATGTACAGATTATTGAGAGTTTAATGCATTTGATGAATTATACTTGACTAGATATAGCTTATGTTGTGTGTAAACTGAGCAGATATACACAAAGTCCCACTCAAGATCATTAGACTACCTTGAGCAGAGAGATGAAATATTTGAAAGGTATCATAAACTATAGTATTTTATATAATGAATTTCTCGTTATATTAGAAAGATACAATGATGCTAACTAGATCTCAGATTCAAATGAGACAAAATCCACAAGTAGTTATGTATTCACCCTTTGTGGGGTTACTATAACTTGAAAATTAGCTAAACAAAAAATAATTAGTAAATCTACAATGGAGTCAAAATTTGTAACTTTAGAGGTGGTTGGCAATGAGGCTGAGTGGTTGAGAAACCTCTTAACTGGTATTCCATTGGGAATGAAACCAACACCTTTTGTGTCTATACATTGTGATTGCCAATGGCAATAGACATTGCAAAGAATAAAACTTTTAATGATACAAATAGACAAATTCGCTTGAGACATGATGTAGTAAAGCAATTGTTTAGAGATCAAATTATATCCATTAATTATGTGAAGTCAAAGCTGAATTTTGTCAATCCTTTGACTAAACCCTTGGGAAGAAAATTAGTTAATGCTACATCGAGGGGAATGGGATTTAAGCCAATTGAGGAAGTCAAAAAATAATGGTAACCCAACCTATGTGACTAGAGATCCCATGAATTAGGTTCATATGGGTAATAACAAGTTATTTGTTAATAAACTAATGCATTGTTAAAATTATTGTCCCTCCTATGGTGTATGAATAGTGCAAAACTGCAATGCAAGAAAGGTTGAGTTAAACTCTTAATGAATTCCATATCTCTTATGGGACTGTATTAAATTGTAGTATACACTTGATGGAATCACCTATATAAGTGTGAGCTGGGGCCGTTCCTATGAGAATTATGGCTAATTCTCTAAAGCACTTATGAATAACCAGGCACGTGCATGGCCTATTCGTGCAAAACCGTGTTGAACAACAAAAATTGTGAGGGTGTAATGTGATTGATGAAAACTATATTTCACATAAAGACTTTTTGGTTCATATAAGTTCTAAACTTCATCAAAATTCTATGATTATGTTTCATTCTCTCTACGTCTGATTAATAACTTAAAAAGTACCAGTCATGATGCATTACACTCAAATGAAATTTAACCCAGTAAAAACTTCCTATAAAACCTTATGAAATTTGTGGGAGATTGTTGGAAAAATAGTGTATTTCATAAGGTTCAAACATTCCACATTGCGAAGGTACATAAAGGTGTGAGTGCTTTAAATAAGCAAACCCACTATAGGCTTGTTGCAAAGAAGAAAAAAAAGTGGGTTTGCGCGCACACAAGGTTGAGCTAGGCCTTGAGAAAATTTAGATTCCCCTTTTATGCGTGAGTATGCACGTGGGCCAAACCCAAGTGAATTTTTGTACCTTAGTTTTAAACTTTTTTTAAGCTTTCTTAGCCTGTGATTGAATTAAAGTCAAACTCTACATGCTGATGACTCTCCTGATTTTGCTACAAAGTATACCTGACTAAGTATACATGCTGACCAAGTTTTTCTCAACTCCCTGATTTGATGCAACATTCACCTTATTTGGTGCAGCGTTCACTTCATTCCCTGCCTATAAATTCAACCTCTATAACTTTCTCACAACACAGCAAAGCCTCTCATCTACTTTTAAGTCTTCTCTGCTTATTTTTTATGCTTCCTTTCTTTACTAGTTGGGTTCTTTCTTTCTGCTATTAATGTCATCCCTTAGTAGTTTGTGCAAACTATAAGGAAGGATTTGTTGAATCTTGGAGGATAACAGCAACAGTCCTTTTGCATCAAGTTTTATACTCCAAAGGGATGAAAATTATCCCTAAGAACAGTGATACCATGCCTCAGACTTCGTAACATTTTTTACTTGCTTTATTTTTTTCTATTTTCCAATTTTTCTAATAGTAACAACTTTTTTTTTCAATATGCCATGTAATTTGGTTTCTATCCTTGTATTTCACTAGGACATAAATTGTTAGAGTCAAATACCTTAAACAAGGCGTGTAACAATTTTTTTTTTAAATGGCGTGTAACTTAGTCTTTATCTTTGTATTTCACTAGGATATAAACTCTTGAAGTTAAATACCTTAAACATAGCGTGTAATAACTTTTTTTTTTCTACATGATGTGCAACAAAAATTTTTTAACATGGCATGTAACTTGGTTTCTATCTTTGTATTTTATTAGAACATAAACTCTTATAGTTAAACACCTTAAACATGGCATGTAACAACATTTTTGTTTCAATATGGTGTATAACAATATTATTTTTTAAACAAGGCATGTAACTTGATCTGTATCTTTGTATTTCACTAGAACATAAACTCTTGAAGTTAAATACTTTAAACATGACGTGCAACAATTTTTTTTCAATATGACGTGTAACAATATTTTTTCATAGTTTTCTGGATTACTCCTTTTGTCAGAGCTCTTGCAGCAGTTGCATACCACCAGTACATCCTTAGAACTGCAGTTATCAAGGCTTTGGGATCCTACAACAACAACCCCACCAACCAAAAGAAAAAAAAACAAAAGACTTATCTAAAACCAAAATAGCTTTTTCTCCACTTCCCTTTTTTCTTTTTTTTTTCATCTTCCTTTTTTATAATTTAAATATTTTGTTGTTAGCTTTTGCACCTCTGTATCATTGTTCTTAAGTAGTGGTGGTGTTGATTTTTTATTTCTAAAAAAAAATAATATTTTTTTTCAACATATGCGCTTGTATATGAGAAGCTTTCATTAAGAGTAATTTTGTCAAAAAATCTTTTCTTTTGGCTAAAAATAATTAAAATTAAAAAAATGGTTATTTTCGAAAACACTTTATCTTTGAGAGCTGAAAAAAAAATTCGTCTGTATATTAAACTTCAGTTCTGTTGCAATCATTCTCACTACAAAAAAATCCTGCTTATTCCGAGGGACAAAATTTTATTGAAAAATCTCAGCAAATTATTTTTTTTGAAAAAAATTTCATTGGATTATAGATAGAATCTAATTTTGTTATTTTTTGATAAATTATCCAACAAAATTTTCTTAGAAAAAGAATAGATTTATTATTATTATTTTTATTAATTTTATTGATAGAATTTCATATGTAAGTTTCCGCATGAAATTCTGTAAGTAATATGATTATTCTTAACATAATTCCATGGGTAATTACCAACAAAATTCTATTGCTAAATATCTGTGAAATTCCGTAAGTAATAACTACATTATCGACAAAAAATTATGTAGGTAGTGTTAGTATTTTTCAACGAATTTGATGCTATAATCACCGAAAAATTAACTTACTTTTTGAACATTTTTAATTTTTTCCGACCAAATTTTTTATCAATAATTCATCAATAGATTTCTGACAACAAGCATTATATATCTACTAGACTTTTACCTTTAAAGATCAATGTTTTAACGAAATTTTTTTATCAAAAATCCATTGGAAAGAGGCAATTCTAACAGATTTTTTACTTTTTTCAATGAAAAATTAGGTCAATAAAAGCTAGATTTTTTTGTAATGGATCTTTTATTCTATAATTATGATTTCTCGCATACTGTTTCCAACCAATGAACTCATCCAAAAGACATGAAGCCAATTGACATAACCAGCGGGCAACCCCTCCAATAAAACATGTGCTCCATTTTTAATAATCAAGCAAATTTTTAAGAAGCAGAAAGCAGGACATAAACCTCAAGTATTAGCCCAATGTTTGACATTCTTTTGCTCGAATGTAATAAGAACAGCAACCCCACGCTACTATCTCCTCTCTTTCTATAAAAGTATAAGTAATCAGCCTGTCGTTGTGGTTTAATAATGAGCAATATCTCTTCAAGAACTTGATTGACGAAATAAACCACTCTAATTCCTACCTCAGCCAACAACAATAATAACCTTACCCGACCATTGAAAATATTGCAGTGGCTTGTAGTTTCACAATGAGCAATGGCCCACTCATTTGTGGCTTCCACCAAAGATGGACAACCACATGCCATCAACGTCTAATATCGATCCTTTACCCTCTATCCTGGACAGTTCTACACCACTATTAGTTTTCTCTTATTAAATTAAAAGAAATAAAAATTTAAGCATTTTGGGGTTAAGCGAATACTAAGATTTTGTTTGGTTGATATTTATATTTTTTATTTTTATTTTAAAAAATTTTTATAAAATAAAAGAAAAAGATTAAAAACAAATATCATAGAGTAATTAATTTAAAATAGATAAATAATTAAAGTAAAGAGTAAAATACTTTTGCCTTTTAAGTTTGGATCGAAATTATACGGAGGTCTATTAATTTTCGAAATGGACACCTCATCCCAAAAAAATATTTTTCATTGACCACGTAGGTCCAGCCATTAGTTAACCGTTAATATTTCAGTTAATTTGTTGACGTGGTAAGAGTAAAAAGACAATTATTTATCTAAGGGAAACACTGGTGCTTCCCTCCTCACCTCTCTTGGTGTGCGGGGAGCACTAATTAGTGCTTCCTTTTTTTTTATTTTTTAAAATTTTTGAAAAATATAATGATAATTTTTTAAATTAACAAAAAAGAAAGGGTATTTTAGTATTTTCATAACTTCTATTAACGGTGTTTGTACTCTTGAGGTAGAGTATTTATTTTCAAAACTAATGGACCTCCGTGTAATTTTGATCAAAACTTAGAGAGTAAGGGTATTGTACTCTAAAATAAAATATCAATTATAACATGATCAACATATTTAGAAGTAAAATCATATATTTTATCATCTAAAAAAATTAAGTATCTTATATTAAATCCTTCAATTTTTTTATTAATTTTTCTATTCAAATTGCATTTTGCTTTTTAAACTAATAAAACAAGTTTTTTGTTTTTGGTAAAAGGAAATTTCATTCCATATCAAATAACTGAGTTAGATACAAAGAGAATTACAACAATAATCAACAACAATATGCTACATTCTTCCACCTATCTTATTACATGAACAAGAGCCTCATTAAAAACCCATTTATGGAAAAATCCATTAGGATAAAAACCATGAGAAGGCAAAAGAGTAGGCTTTTATCATGCCTTTATCATTGTTTCAAACTATGTTAAACAGTCCCATTGTAGTGCATGTTTGGCCACTTTTGGTAAATGATGACTTTGTCTCCAAATGGTATGCTCCGAGTTGTCTTCACCGAATGAGCAAGTTCATGTGCAACATAGGTGGCATCTCTTTTACAGTGAGAAACCGTAGGTGAGTGAAGTAGATTTAAAACCATGCAACAATCCTCCACAATATGCTCCATGTCTCCTGCAAAGACTTTGCTCTTGATCCAATTAATACTTGTAAGCAATCCAATTCAACCTCATATGCCAGCATCTGTTCACTGTTGCACATCATAAAGCCCCAAAGCAACACTGTCAGTTCAGCAACGGCAACAGAGTTAGAGGATTTCAACAGCATTCATCCAGCAAGCACCAACTCACCATTAAGATTTCGCAAGACAAAGCCTGCACTTGCAAATGTTTCCCCATTACGTTGAAAAATATCAGCATCACAGTTGAGTTTGGTACCACTGGGTCGCTTACATCGACTATCTGTAGATCAATATTTTCTTGGTGCGGTCTCTCTGTCATATACACGGTCGCAAACTGGAAACACATGCCTAGCCCCAACTGAATTACCTGCAATAGATTCATGCTTTCCTTTTTGAATACCAGGGAGTTGCGCCCTTTCCAAATGGCTCGCATAACACAACACACCTCCTCCACAGTAATTCTATCTAGTTTTTGAAGCAACATGAGAAACCATTCCTTAGGTGATGAAAATCGATGATCAATATCACGAATACCCCATTTGGATGCTAAGCACACTACCTTAGCAAAGGAACATTCACAAAAGATATGAAAATCCGCTTCCAAGTCGGCATTACACATTGGACAATAAGCATCAACTGTAATGTTTCTTCTATTTAAAGCAGCCTATGCTGGGAGACAACCATGAAGAATTCTCCATATGAATAGAAGGATTTTTTTAGGAATGGTTAGGCACCATAATTTCTTCCATTCACGGACTATGTAGCCAGATGTGCTCGCATCGGTTCTTGATGTTAAACTGAGCAGCTTATACCCCAGCTTACCATGTAGTTTCCATCTCTACTATGTTGCCAAACCAACCGATCTACTAGCAACTGTAAGCTCACTGGTAACGCCAGAATTAAAGAACGTTCATATGGAGGAAAACAAGCTCTTACCTTTTCTATGTTCCAAGTCATTTGGTCATATGAAATAAATTCACTAACCTTTGTGGAGTTTGACACTATGTCTGCACAATCTACAACTAGACGTGGAGTGTCATAAGGTATCCAGTTGTCCAATTTCACTCGGATATTTTACCCATCACCAACCCTCCAGGAAGCACCTTGGTTTATAAGACTTTGGCTCTCTCTAATGCTCCTCCATAAATAGCTTGGGTTAGATCCCATTGAGGCATCCAAAAAGCTTCCGTAAGGGAAGTACCTTGCTTTTAAAAGCTTCAATGCAATTGTAGGAATTCTCATTTGCAACTGCCAGCCCTGCTTTGTCAACATAACCTGATTGAAGTTGCGTATGTCCCTAAATCCCATTCCACCAGAATGTTTTGACTTGCATCTATAACGCCATGCCTTCTAATGTATCTTTGAATTAGTTCCAGAACCTCCCTACCAGAAATTTTGCTATTGCCGAATCAATTTCCTAACAGAGTCCATCAGGCACTTTGAAGCAACTTATTATATAAGTAGGTGTGGCTTGCGCCACTACTTTGATAAGCAGTTCCCTGCTAGCTATTGACAATAGCTTATTTTTCCAATTAGAAATTCTTTTCAATATCCTCTCTTTAACATAACTGAAAACTTGTTTCTTCGAACCCCCACAGATTGGCAGCATACCAAGGTAATTACCTCCCCATTGATCACTTAAGACCCTCAGAATCTGACAAGTTGAATTTTTTTCTTAATCACTTGTATTATTACTAAAGAGAATAGCACACTTCTCAAAATTTATTTTCTGCCCTGACACACATTCAAACTTTGAAAATAAGTTTTCAAGATGTGTCATCTCCTGAACCTGTGTCCTCCCAAAGAGCATACTAGCATCTGTGAAGAATAACGGTGTAATATTCAGTCTTCCCCTACTCAATTATAGTTCAGAGATATTTCGACTATCCTTTGTTGCAGCTAGTAAAGATGCAAGAGCTTCAGAAATAATTACAAAAAGATATGGGGACATTGGATCACATTGTCTCAATCCTCTGGTAGGCTTGATCATATGTCCTGCAATGCCATTAACAAGCACCGAATACGTAATAATCGAGATACACCGCATAATCATAGCAAAAGAGGTAGCATTAAATCCCATCTTCTCATATATAGCCTGAACAAACATCCATTCTACTCGATGGGTTTGGCTATGGATGGCATGCTCAAAATATGCAGTGGAAAGAAAATTAAAACTTTATAACTAAACAACAAAAACATGCCTCCACCCATGAATCACCTTGGTGATATTTAATACATAAAAGTACAAAATAAATTATTATTTAGAAAGTTACCTTACCAAGTAATTTCGTAATAACAATAGCACCTTTCGAAGCAATCCCACGAACACCACAAGGAGGAAAAACCGTAGCCAATCAAGTGGTTGGCCTCCAATGGTACTACACACGATTGCACTTAAACTTTCAACAAAGGAGAAAGTTTTTAACCATACTTTGTGCTAGCAAAGAGGACAACAATTGTCATTTTCTTCTTTTTCACAATCTTAGCCGAACCTCTCTTTAAAATTGCATCATAAGCAATTTTCTCTTTCACACAAAGGGAGTGGTGGCAATGAAAAAAAACGTTTTTCTTTTTCTAACAAAAATTACGTTTTCTTCAATTGTGAAAAACTCTCATGTGAAAAATAGTTTAAAGGTGACTTATATAGTTAAGTTAAAATAACTTCAACTTTGCAATTAAGCCCTCAATATTATAACACATTATAATATTGGACCAATTACTTAATTAAACTCTTTTAATTAAGTTTTTGAAAATTAAAATCAAAATTAATTTCCTTTATATTTTGCAATCAAGGCCTTATAATTATAACTATTTATAATTATGCCAAAAACTTAATTAAACTCTTTTAATTAAGTTTATAGAAGTTAATTACCTAGCATGTGATTTAAGTCTAACTTAAATCGTCACTCTCCCAATTTAATTCAAATGCAATCATTGTGTGTGACCCATTAGGTTCCCAACATATTGGCAATGGAATTGATTAATGACTTAATTGATTAACATAAATTTCAATCAATTAATTTATAATCAATTCCATAGACCAAGATTGACATCTAGCAATGCATCATGGCCACCCAATTGTTGGGAGAGTCAAAGGGTTTTTTGACAACCTTTCAGTGTACAGTCTATCAGTGTAATTCATTCCCTCATCATATATCTAATAATTCTATTTTATAGAATTATTTTATTCCAATTTTGTTATTAAATATTAGCTAAGTCCTCAATTTTTAATTATAATTTAATTATTTTTAGTTGTTTTTATAATTAGGTTACTTTTTAGTGAGTTATTTTAATTTTATGTTATTCCTTTTATTTTAGTTATTATTTATTGGTTTTTATTATTTTTTTTTAGGTTATTAAAAGTTNTGATTAGGCTTAATTTTGGAAAGTAAGGTGTTGAAAGACCCAGAATCTGCATGCATATGTTTCAGTATTTTGGTCATATCTTGAGATACAGAATTCCAAATGATGCGATTCTTAAACCATTGGAAAGCTAAGAGACATGGGTACAACTTTTATGAAGATCACATTGCCCAGTTCTGCTTCAAAGATAGAGAAAATCATATCGGAAAATAACTGGACGTACTGTGTCAGGAATGAAAAATTATAAAGATTGATAATTGATTTTTAGGCCTTTTGGTACACCTTTAAGCCCAATTAAACCCTAGGTTAGCTTTAGGAACTTTAGGTTTAGTTTATTAGTATAAATAGGATATGTTTAACAACATTAAGGAAGATAACCTTTGGGAGATTCAAGAAACTAGAAGTTGAGGCTGAAACTTGGAGATCAAGCCGACAAATATTGTTTTGTTTTATTCCTTAGCTTTTATCGTTCTTGATGCTTTCAATGGTTGAATTTTATACAATGTTATTTTATTTTACGATTATGAGTAGCTAAATTTCTTTTTCTAGGATTGCAATTGAACTCACATGTAGTCTAAGTTTTTAATCTCTGTCTTACTTATTTTCAATGGGATTTGAATTGTTTATTCTAATTTGTTCTTAATGCTTTTAATGGCTTGGCCACCAATTAAATTGATTTAGAAACCTAAACAAACTTGGGAAAGGGAGTTTAGAGTAGACTAAAATTGGGATAGCATATGATCATTTTAATTGATTTGCGTATAGGATAGGGATATACCTATAAGCCATATGTAGCCAGATTAGAGCCTGAACTTAACGAGTCTGTTTTAATTTCAATTCACATAGGGATATAGTGTTTTGATTAAAATAGATATTTTTATCGGACGAGTCGGGAGACCCTTATAAATAATTGAGGACTATAGGTTAGCAATTCAACCCATTGAAATAAGTTAAGGAAGAGAGGTAAAATTTAGATGAAGTGAGAGGGATATTGTAATCTTAGGTTTATTGATTGGATATTTTTTAAAGTTATTATTATTTTGATTTTTCTTGTTGGTTTTAATTTTAGTTAATTAGTTTTAGTTAATTAATTAATTTTGATTGTTTGAATAAGATTGAATTGTTCTAATTTTAGTAATTAGTAAAGTTTTAGATCAATTCCCTGTAGGATCGATACCCTGCTTGCTAATATACTATCTATTCGATACGTATACTTGCGTAGTAGGATTTTAACTGACAATATCCCATATATGATAAGAGCTTGGTATAGTGTCTACTCTTATTGACCTTCATATTTGTTCCTGCAATTATAGCATTAGCTTTATAGAGAGTTATGAAACCTTTTTGATAATTTCCATGTCGCCTTGGCCAAAGACTTCAATAAGCTAATGTTAACCAAAAATTGATAAGATATGTCTTCTAAAACACTTGAGGTGATGATTCTTATCTTGACCACTCATTTGCCTTCACATGCTTCATACTATACCCAAAAGCATCCTGTTTTGGCATCCTTAGTTAGACACTTGTAAGGATGAAATCACAGCATAGCACTCCACACATAAGACAATCTGGTGTCTTAAGTCTAGGGAGTATTTACACAACTGACACATGAGAAGTATTGCATAGACACTAGAGTGTATTACCAAATGCACTTCTTATGGCGGGTTATGTTCAGTGAACTTGCTCTCTTAGGCAAACACCTATATTCTAGTTCCAAGTATCTGTATACTTCAATCTATGAGATTGATTACTTACTTCTAAAGTAAAGAACATAAAATATACTAGTCTCTAAGTATCATTAATGTCCAGTTTCAATGATACATTGACCAGGAACATTTTGAGATTATGCTTTGATGCATAGGAATCTTATAACTGTAATCCATTACAGTTTCCTTGCAAGGCATATTAATCTCATGGACTTCATCCATTTAGACTTATAACTCATTATAATTAATGTCTTATTGATGAAGGAAAACCTCTAATCATTCAACATGAATGATACTCTTGCATGATTGGAATCAAGCCTCAACTAATCCCAATTGGCTATAGGGCTCATCCCAACGTACTCATGTCAAGTTTAAGTGTGAAGTTACACACCTTTCCTTGTTGCTTATTATGTAAATAAAGAACAACCTTTTAAACCACAATAACATTATTAGAAATCAATTTGCTAGGTCCAAATGCACTTTAGTTTTCAAAGATTATAGTAGGTAAAATAGATTTCAATCTATTAGTCAGGACTTTGGACCCTATTTTGTAATGGACATTGAAATATCAGTTGAAAAAATCATAGGCAACTTCCTTGATCACACGGTTAAGGAGAGTTGCTATCTGTAGAGCTAGTTATTAAAGGCTTATTGATTGGAACTGATTTACCTACTCTAAGTTCATCACTTTTGGAATCAAAGCTATGAAGGTATGATTGATGCCGACTAATTTTGATTTTCCTTCAAGAAAGTCAACAACAAAACGGTGGATGCTTGCCCCATAGTTTTTTGAAATCTTTGATCGAACACAGCAAGTCAGGCATCCGGACCTGGAGCCTTTAATGGAGCCATCTAAAATAAGGCCAATCGCACTTCTTCTAATGTAATATTTGTTGTTAAGGTGTTATTCTTTTCCTCTGAAACACACAGTTAGGCGTAGGCCAGTACTTCTTCAACTAATGAAAGGTTAGAGGTAGTGAAAAAGGATGAAAAAAAATCATTTACTTTCAATTGAATGCTCTCTTTTGAATCCACCAATTAACCATTTACCTTCTTCAAAGCCCAAATCGTATTCTTCTTGCTTCTCTCTAAGGCCCTTTGATGAAAGAATTTGGAATTCTTATCTCCCTCCTATAGCCATGCTACTTTAGAATGTTGTTGCCACATGATTTCTTCCTTTTTTTGCTAACTCATGCAATTCCCTCTACAATTTTTTGATTTCTCCCCAATGTCGCTACTGTAACATCTTTCTCGTGTGCTTCTTGCAATTGTTTTTGTTTCACCATTATTCTATGTTGCACATCCTTTAGAGGGTTAGGTTTAATAGAATTGAACAACAATCTAACATTTGAAAGTTTACTAAGGAAATCCATGCAATAGGTAACAAGGTTACACCATTCATCGATGATCATCTCTCAACTAAGCTGCTTTGAAATGGAATCTACGTGTCCATTGAACTTGTCTTTGGAAATAAACATTCGCCTTGAGCACTAGGTGATCCGAGGCCCCAAGAGATTCCATGAAAATCGCTATCCAACAAAACTTGTTTGACCAATCAAAGGTAGCCAACACTTGGTCCAATCTACATCGTATGTGTGCCTGTTGATCTCCATTATTCCACCAGGTAAATCTTCATCCCATATACCCCAAATCTCGTAAATCACAAGTATCACAAACATCTTTGAGGGCTCACATCTATCCATCACTTCTTTCTACTCCACCAAACTTCTCACTAGCATAAAAAATCTTATTGAAATCACCCACACAAAGCCAAGATATAGAGTTTGTGCTTTTAATGTTTTGAGTAAATGCTAGCTTAAAAGGTCGATTAGAGGCATTGAAATAACCATAAAATCCTATCAGCTGCCAGACTAAAGTCCCATGTAGAACTTCAACATTTATATAATGCAGAGAAAATGATTTTACAATCAAGGAAATTTCCTTGTTCCATAATAACGCTAATGCTCCAATCTTGCCAACTGAATCAACCATTAAACAACAATCAAAATCAAACCTCACTATGAAATTCTCTATTTCAACACTATGCTTTTCTAATTTCCATAAAAAATAAAACATTAGGATTAAACCTCCTTAAATATTTAAGAAGCATCTAAACTGTTCAAGGGTTCCCAAGTCCTTGACAGTTCCAACTTACTAGTTTCATTTGATTAGGCGATGTTGGTCCTCAAGACCATGTTGCACCACCGGTTCATGCATTGTATTCATTTTCATCCATCTTCTCTTACCCTTTTGCTTAGCTTGGTTTTGATGACATGCTCTTTTTCTTTTACTCTAAATTTGATCATTAGGCTTTTTCTTCAAATTTAGGACTATCTGCACATCCATTACATATAAGGTAGCCTCACCTATTTCTTTTATCAAATCCTCTTGCAATCTAATTTGGCTTCCACAGTTGAGAGTTCCATAACCATAAGTTGAACCTGCGTAGCATCATCAAAACCACTCATTCCATGGTTAGAAACCATACCATCTTTGCCATCATTATCCCACACAGGTAGGGGTTCTGAAGCTTCTAGCTCAATACAATTAATACCTCTATTGCATATTGAATTGATAAGCTCAAGCTCTTTCCTTTGGTGGATACCCTATGGAGCAATAGCCACATTCACAGTAACTTCATCCGGAATGACGGTTGCTACTTCTGGAGCTTTTCCCTAGACTCAGTCCTAATGTCGCTACTTAACCCCATCGAACTATGATTTGCAAATAAAAATTCCTTCATGGCCTTATTAGTAAATCTGTGAACCTTGTGTGTTCCCTTTGTTCCACCCAAAATTCACTCAGAATCCATGGTTCCTTGTTTCCAAATCTCAATATCTCTAATTGATGAGCCTGTTGATCTTTTGCGAATATTTATAAGAGAAAATTTCTAGAAAAGAGATAAATTGAAAACAAGGAATGATGGATGTTTTCTACTACTACATTAAGTGTATTTATACACAAATACTGAGAGGATAAGAATAAGAAACAATTAATCTAAAAATAAGGGATCAAAGACAACACAACTTATTCAAATAACTGCTATCTTTAACAGCTCACAACATGTGGCCTTTATTCTAATATAAAAAAAACTGCTTAAGGATAAAATTCCAAGTCATGTGATTTGACATATGGACATCTTTATCTTTGAAGTGATGATGCCACTCTCTGCAATCGAGACTTTAATTTCCATTACACCTCCTTAAAGTCGACGTTGCTCATTCCCAATTTGCTTTTAAGCAACTCAAATTTTTCTCTGCAGAACCCCTTAGTAAAAATATCTGTTATTTGATCATCAGTACCATAGTAATTTACAATAACTTCATTGTTCTTCACAGCTTCTCGTATTACATGAAACTTCACCTTGATGTGTTTGGTTCTACTGTGATTAATTGGATTTTTAGCTAGAGCAATAGCAGACTGATTGTCTAACCAGAGAACAATTGGCTTTATTTGTTCAAACTTCAAATCCAAAAGTACCTTTCTAAGCCATAGAGCTTGATTTGTTGTAGACGCAGCAGCCACATACTCTGCCTCAACAGAGGATTAAGCAACAATTTCTTGTTTCTTTGAGTTCCAACTGAACATAGCACTCCCAAAAGAAAAACAGTATCCATTGGTGCTTTTTGAATCATCATAACTCCCAGCCCAATCACTATCATTATACCCTTCCAATTCTTTATTTTCAACTTGTCTATACAAAAAACCATAATTTAGAGTCCCTTTCACATACTTCAAAACTCGTTTTGCAGTAGTTAAATGAGTTTTTGTAGGTGATTGCATAAATCAAGACAGCAAACTAGTGGTATGCATTATATTTGGCCTTGATGCTGAGAGATATAGCAAGCAACCAATTAATTTCCTATATTGAGTAACATCGACCAAGGTACTTCCATCATCTTTACACAGTTTGGTTCTAGTGGCAAGCGGTGTAGACATAAGCTTACAACCTTTCATCTTAAATCTTTTTAACAGCTCTTCTGCATATTTTTTCTAATGCAAGCAGATGAAGTCTGACCTTTGTTGAATTTCCAAACCAAGGAAATAACTCATTTCATCCAAGTCACTCATATCAAACTCAGATTTTATTTTATTTCTGAAGCTTTCCAAATTAATTTTATTTGGTCCAGTTATAAGTAAATCATCTACATAAACTGAGGCAATAAGTTGGATTTTACCCAAGGAATTCTTCACGTATAAGGTCGGTTCACTTTCGTTGCGAAAGAACTTGTTACTCCTCAGATAGCCATCAATTTTTTCATACCAGGCTCTTGGTGCCTGTTTTAAACCGTAAAGAGCCTTGATCAATTTATAGACTTTGTCTTCTTTGCCTTTCTCAACAAATCCTTCAGGCTGCTCGACATAAATATCTTCACTTATAGTCCTATTTAAAAACGTAGATTTAACATCCATGTGCCAAATCCTCCATTTTTCCTACAAGAAGTCTAATGGTGTCATGCCTTGCCACCGGAGCAAAGGTCTCAAAGAAATCCACACCATGGACTTGAGAAAAACCTCTAACCACTAACATGGCTTTCAATTTATTTATTGAGCCATCAGAGTTTAGCTTGGTACTGAAAATCCACTTTACACTGATAACTCTTTGATGTTTTGGTCTATCAACCAAAATCCAGGTTTGGTTTCTTTTAATCATTGCCATTTCAGCCTCCATAATAAGTTTCCACTGTTTATCAGATGTAGTTTCAGTATAGGAACTTGGATCAGTTATAGCAACGTTACATTGCTCATAAATATCTTGTAAAGATCGAGTTCCTTTTACTAGTATGTCATCGATATTATCATCTAACTCATGTCCTATTTTTTCTTAAAAAACATCTAGGTTTATCACAACATTATCATTGTTATTTTCTACAATTTCATTCTTCATCCAATTTCAGTGAAGGTCTTCATTGAACACTACATCTCGACTTATGAAAACTTTCTTTGTTTCAACATTAAACAATCGATATCCTTTTGAAACACTGCTATAACCCAAGTTGATTGAGATTTGGGTTTTTGAGTCCAGTTTGGTTCTTTTCTGCTGGGGAACTTAGGTGTATGCAATGTAGCCAAATACTTTCACATTTGAAACAGATGGTTTATATCCATGCCAAACTTCAAATGGTGTCATTGAATTTAAAGTTGTAGTGGGTATTAAATTTTGCAAAGTCACAGCAAAATTTGCAGCCTCTGCCCAAAAGTATTTTGGCATTTGTTGCTCAAATAATAAGCATCTGACCATCTCCATAATAGTACGATTCATCCTCTCGCTCACACCGTTTTGCTGAGAATTGTATGACACTGTAAGAAATTGTTTGATTCCTTCTTGAGTTAATAGGGCTTTAAACTCTTTTGAAGTGTCCTCTGAGCCGTTATCTGATCTTAAGTCTTTGATTTTTAGATCAGTTTGCTTTTTCACAAAAACTTTGAACTTCATAAAGTATTGAATGGCTTCTGACTTTTGCTTAAGAAAAAATATCCAGCAAAACCTACTGAAATCATCAATAAACAAAATGAAATATTTGTTTCATTGAGTGATAATGTGCCAATAGGTCCACAAATATCAGTATGTATGAGTTGCAACCAATTTGTGGCTTGTGTTTGACTTTGTTTAGGAAAATGATGCCTGCTTTGCTTGCCTTGCAGACAAACTTCACATGTTTTCTCAACTTCAGTAATTACTGCCATATCATTGACAAGATTCAAAGATCCCATGTTCTTTATGAACTGATAGTTGATGTGGCCTAATCTTCTGTGCCACAACCTAGCTTCATTCAAAACACATCTATAAGCCATATGACATGCTTCATTCAAATCTAATGGGAAACATTTGTTTCTCATTTTTACAGTTGCAATTTCTCTACCAGATGGGTCAAAAATTACGCACAGTTTGTCTTTGAACAAAAGTGAATTTTTTTTCTTTCACTAACTGCCTTATACTTAGAAGGTTTTGAGTAACTTCAGGTGTAAAGCAAACATTTGCAATGGTTTTCATACCTTTCTTAGTAGTGATACCAACATTGCCACGACCTTCAATCTTCAGCAAATTTCCATCTCCAATTTCCACAGTTGACTTGTAGGCTTTACTTAGATCAAGAAAATTCTTAATCTTGCTTGTAATATGCGTAGAGCAGGCACTATCAATCAACCAAATAGTATCTTTTTCTGAGTTATTTGATTCAATAACCATAAATAGTGTTTCTTCAACATATTCCTTTTGTTCCATAATTACAGCTTTTTCTTCAACCCGATTTTCTTTATTTTTGCAAACTTTTTCACCATGTCCCTTTTGATTGCAGGCTCTACATTTTGCATGGGGCCTATACTAACAATATTTCTCAATGTGATTCTTTTTTTTGCAATAGGAACATGGTGGAAATTGCCCTTTCTTTCTTTGTTTCTTTTCTTCATACCTCTTGTCTTTGTCTTTATTCTCATGTTCAGTCTTCTTCTGACTTCCACTACTGGTTCGTTTGTCAACCCTTCTTGCAGCCAAGGCTGCTTCGACATGGTCTTTTTGCCTTAATGCTCTGCGTTTGTCAAACCCTGCTTTGTAAAAAAATTATAATGTCATTCACATGCTCGGTAGAATGTTTGTATATTTAGGAAGTTTGAAAATCGTTAAAAGACGATATTGCCCCCCTAATGGTATCATTAAGTCGACTAAGCCTCGAACTAGTTCAAATAGGAATTTAAGGTGAAATTAAGAGTTTCACAGTTCAGGATGACTCAAAATGGTAATTAGGAGTTCGAGGATCAATCCGGAGTTCAAATTGAAATTTTCACTATATAAGGGTAAATTGTAATTTTTCCATCTGCGGATAAAATTTGAGATTTTGGGAGAATTTAGATCACATTTGACAATTTGGAGAATGGTATGAGTATAATGGATGAAAAATATATTTATGGGCAATTTTTCAGTTTTTGGGGCAAAATGTAATTTTTTAAAAGTTCGGGGGCAAAAGTGTAAATTTGAA
>NC_030852.1:22855482-22885782 GCF_000208745.1 Theobroma cacao
TGCATCCTAGAAAGTAAGGGTTCGTAGCCTTACATCTTCTTGGTCAGTTGGGGGCCCACGTATCACTGTAAACAAAATTTCATACTTTAATTATCTTTATTACTATATGAATAAATTTATTTTACTCTTACTCTATAAAAGTTATTTTAAGAAGATTTTGAAAATATTGTGTTTTAAGAAATAGAATATTTTATTTAATGTTTTATTATATTCAAATAGCTATAAATTTACTTTAAAGGAATGTTTTAGACTTCAAAATTTAATTTAAATCATGAAATATGTGTTCCCACTTACATATTACATTTTTTTCGGATTTCGAAATTATAAAAGAAAAATGACAAAAATGCCATTGTGAGCTAAAAAATAATATTTTTATTGTTTTGAGTTAGAAACAACTTATGATTTCTTGAAACGCGAGATTTAGTAACTGTCGTTCACCGGGGAGATGCAGAAGCTGATGCTAAGTCTTTCGGGGTTTCGATCGGCATTCGGAGTAATGAGTGCTTATCCGGACGTCGCGGCGGTTGTCACGGGCCCGATGGGAAGTTCCGGGTCGTGACAGCGTTGCTCTTGAGCTTGCAAAGCATTTATTAATTTTGATACTGACATAGTTGTCAGATCCTTAGAATCCTCCAGAGAGGAAATTTTTGATTCAAAATTTTCAGGTAAACTTACCAAAAATTTATTGACAACTCTTCTTTCTATTATATTTTCACCAAGCAGTCTTAACTGATTTACAACTCTTAAAACTTTATCAGAATAATCCTTCATCGTTTCTTCATCTTTCATTTTTAGCACTTCAAATTCTTTCAACAAATTTAGAATCTGTATTTGCCTTGTATGATCACTACCATGAAACTCTTCCTTTATCTTGTCCCAAGCTTCTTTTGCAGATTCACATGCCATGATCCTTACAAAGATTGCATCCGTGATAGCAGAGTGGATGCAAGACAAAGCCTTAAACCGTTTTGCTACTTCTTCATTGTATTGCTTCATTTGAGCAATTGTTGGGTTGGCTTGTCGGGCAGGAAGATCACCTCCTAGTTCCACAACTTCCCACAGGTCGAAGGCCTTTAGATATGCCTTCATTTTTATAGCCCACATGGGATAATTGTTGCCATTGAAAACTAAAGGAACAACAATGTTGTAACTAGAAGAAGCATTTATTTTTAAAGTCTGATAGAAAGAATAGATAAAGGAAAAAAAAAGTTTGTAAAAGATAGATGTTTTGAAACGATTTTGCCAAGGTCTTTTAAGATCACTAAAAAATGCTCTGATATCATGTTCAACTTTTGAGAATATTTATAAGAGAATATTTCTAGAAAAGAGATAAATTGAAAACAAGGAATGATGGATGTTTTCTACTGCTGCATTAAGTGTATTTATACACAAATACTGAAAGGATAAGAATAAGAAATAGTGAATCTAAAATAAAGGATCAAAGACAGTACAACTTATTCAAAAAACTATTGTCTTTAATAGCTCACAACATGTGACCTTTATTCTAACATAAAAAAAACTGCTTAAGGATAAAATTCCAAGTCATGTGATTTGACATATGGACATCCTTATCTTTGAAGCGCTGATGCCACTCTCTGCAACCGAGACTTTAATTTCCATTAGAGCCATTAATAATTATCTCTAAAGTTGCTTCTTTATGAGGGTACCTAAAGATGAACCATATTGGTTGGAAACATTTCGACCTTTTTCATCAACATACGAACTACTACAATCTTGCACGTTGTGTCCAAGAATACCACATTTGTAGCAAAACCGTGGAAGACGTTCATATTGAATCTTAATCCATTTAGTGTGTGGTTTTCATCACAAGTTAGCATAATGCCTCGCCTTAGTGGTTTAGTTAGGTTTAGTTGTACCCTCATTCTCAAACACTGATTGCAAATATCATGTTCTTCCCCATACACAATGATAAACCTTTCAATAAGTTCCTCGATTGCTTTCACAATCTCATTAGTCATCAGTTTTAATTGGACTCTTGTAAGTTGAATCCAGAAATCCTTTGTTAGAAAATCCACATCCTCAAGATCCATATAATCTTTATCAAAATCCTTCAGTACCAATAGGCATTTGTCAAAGCACCATGGTTTCGCTGATCGTACTGTATCATAGTCTTCCTTTCCAGAGAAAGCAAACACGTATTTGTTCTCCTCTACTGTATGGGCCTATAACTATCCCGTTAATCTCTATAGTCTGATCCAATCAGTAAAGAAATGATAAACTAGAAGAAGAATGAAAGAAAACTCGAGGGACAATTGAGAGAAAAGTGATTTTCCCATTACTGAATTAGTTAGTATAGAGTGTATTTATACAAGTAACTAACTAACATTGAAGATAACTAACAACTAACCTTTAACTAATTACATCAGCATGGCAAAAGTAACTAGTAAAATAGTATGATAGTAAACACACTCTAAGCCAATAATAAAATTACACATGTCCTACTTCTTCTAGACTTAACAATGAATAGTCTTCTAATACTCTGTTCTTCAATTACAGTCAGTATCTCATCCTTCTTTAAGTAACATTTGTAGCTTCTAATACTCCCTCTCAAGATGAATTGTGTATGTTGTACACATTCATCTTATTTAGAAGTCTTTGGAAAACTTTTGGTTGCAAAGCCTTTGTGAATATATCTGCAATGTTGTCGAGACATGAATAGGACTAATCAATCTAGATTTTACCTTATCACAAATGGAATGAACATCCATCTCAAATGCTTTGTTCGCTCATGTAAAACTAGATTTTTACATATATGAATAGCTGATTGACTGTCTATGTAAAGCATTATGGATGTAGAATGTTCAATGCCAAAATCTAAGAGTAAATATTTCATCCATATTACTTCACAACAGGTTGCAGCCATAGAACGATACTTTGTTTCTGTAGAACTCCTAGCAACAACTGATTGCTTTTAGACTTCTAGCTCACTAGTGACTCACCAATAAAAACAAAAAATCCTATTATTGACCTTTTTGAATTTGGACAACCAGCCCAATCATTATTTGAATATGCAGTCAGTTGTAAATCTAATTTTGATTTCAAAAGAATTCTTTGTCCTGGTGAACATTTTAAGTACTTTAATATTCTATAGGCTACCATGAGATGAATATGCCATGGTTTATCCATAAATTGAGAAAGTGTTTGAGTAGCATAGGATATATTTGTCCTTGTGAAGGTTAATTACAATAGTTTCCCAAAGAGTTGTCAATAAACAACAGCATTAGTTAACTATTCTTCATCAGTTGCCTTTTCTAGTTTATGGTTATAATCTATAGGTGTTGATATTGGCTTTGCACCCAGAAAAGCATGCTTATCCAGCATATCTAAAACATATTTCCTTTGATAGATTGAAAAACCTTCTGCTAATCTGGCCACTTCCAATCTTAGGAAATATTTAACTTATCCAAGATCCTTCAATTTGAAGTGGCAACTCAAGTATTCTATAACTTTATTTACTAATTGAGAAGAACTTGCGCCAATGACTATGTCATCAACATAAACAAGAAGGGCTACGAATTCATAATTTTCTGTATTCATGGTAAACAATGAATAGTCTGATAAAGTTGTTTAAAGCCATATTGTATTAAGGCTGTTGAAAACTTTACATTCCACTGTCTTGAAGCTTGCTTTAAACCATAGAAAGACCTATCTAGCCTACACACAAGCTTAGTATTAGGTGGATACTCCCCCTGATCTTGATATCCTTGTGGTAAGGACAAATACACTTCTTCATCAAGATCACCATTGAGAAAAACATTGTTGACATCTAGTTGAGTTAAAAACCATCCTTTAGCAGCTGCTAAGGCTAGAAAAACTCTGACAGTAGATGGCCTTGCAACAGGACTAAATGTCACTTGATAATCAAAACCCTCTACTTAACTTAACCCTTGGCAACCAAGCGAGCCTTGAACCTTTCTATAGTATCATTTGCTTTCATTTTAGTCTTATAGACCCATTTAGAACCAATGGCATGAGAATCAGTAGGTAGAGGAACTATGCTCCATGTGCCATTATCCTTTAGAGTTGCTAGTTCAGCATCCATAGCCTCTCTTCATTTAGCATGTTTAATAGCTTGATGATAAGTATTAGGTTCATGAATATGTGATAATGAGGCATTAAAAGCTTTATGTGCAAGAGATAACTGAGTAATAGATAAGAAATGAGTAATTAGATGTGAAGTGACGGAATTGGAAGAGCTAGGAATATCAACATCATAAGTTTCCAGATATTTAGGTAGTTTTCTATGTCTATCACTTCTCCTAAGTGGAATAGATGTAGCAGGAATAGTAGTATTGTCAGTAAAGCTTGAATCAAAAAAGTCAACTATAAAGTCAACAATTTTATTAAAAAACATAATGTTCATTAGAATTTAGAATAGAATCAATTGAATTGGATGTTCTTGAGTTATCTAAGGAAATAGAAGATTGAAATGAAGGTGTAGAAACAAATGGAAGTGTAGAGGATGGAAATGAAGCAGGTACAACATCCAAAAAATTAAAATCTTTGTCATGCACATGAGGTGTTTGATAAAATGCATGATCATAGGAATTGGTGCCAAATGATTGAAATAGAAACACATGTTCATGAAAAACTACATTCCTAGATATTATAACCTTGTTTGCAAGAAGATCATAAACCTTATAACCTTTAACACCATTAGGATAACATAAAAATATATATTTACTAACCCTTGGATCAAATTTCTTTCTATGTTGGCTAACAATAGAAACAAAACATACGCTATCAAAAACTCTAAAATGAGCATAAGAGGGAGGTTTCCTATAAAGAAGCTCACATGGAGTGAAATTATTGAGAATTCTGCTTGGCATTCTATTGATAATATGGATCGCAGTAAGGATAGCATGTCCCCAAAAATGAAGTGGAACATGAGACTAATGTAGTAAAGCTCTAGCTACTACTAAAATGTGCTTGTCACGACCTAATTTTCGGGCTATGACCGGCACATGGGCCCAATGGACGTAGCCCACTAAGCCCAAGCAAGCCTATTTATATGACCTGTTTATCATTCCATCAAAGTTGCTAAAGTCACATTTCATAATTTCAATTCGAAATATTGATAACGATTTCCAACTCGTTGTGGCATTACCACTCAAAATATACATATAAGGTCTAAGGCATACATTTTAGTACTTTACATCACATGTACGTATTTACAACAAAAATGACTCTGGGCTTCCAACGGAGTGACCAAAGTGAAGGTGCGGCTGCAGAATGCCAAGATACCTACCAAGGATACGAATCTACGAGGAGTATAAACCCAGTGAGTGAACAAAGGAAGGGAACAAGCAAATGATAAGGAACATTTAAAGAAATCATGATACACTTATTTCAAAACAATGCAATTTCATTTGGTTCTTATTAAAACCCCTCATTGAACCGTTAATGAGTTAATCCCTTGATGATGAAAGATCCATCCATAGCAAAGAATTTGAAGAATGACAGCTTTAGTAATATTCAAGCAAGTCAAATGAAACGACGAGTCCTTGCTGCAGCGAAAAGGCATTTTCGCTACAGTGAAGTTTGGGCTCAAATTATCAGCTGGACGAGGGCTTCTCAACTGGCCGAGGGTTTCTCTCTAAAATCCTTCCTTTCAAACTTAAATAAACAAATCCCTTAACGTTGGGAGTCCATGATCAACTGTGGTGTTAATGACCAACAAGATAGCATGTTGGACAGAATAAATCTCGCTGCAGAGAGGAGCTTCAGCAACTTTCTCACTGCAGTGAGAATCAAGCCAATGTAACCCTCCAAACCCAAGAGTTTTTTGCTGCAGCGAGAAACAGGACACCAACAATAAACTTTCATTCTCTCAAGGAAAGGCCATTTAGCTACAAAGACAAAATCAACTTGAACATGCTTAGAAATTCCCAATGTTTAACATGCAAGATTCTCATGTATTACAACCATATACCATACTCATGAACTTTCTATAACACACATATTTATCTATATATTTATACACATCATCATGTATACCATCCCACCATCGTCAGCTCATGTGCACTCCCCACTCGCACATAGCTGGGTCGTCATCAGCTCATGTGCACTCCACACCGCACATAGCTGGGTCATCATTATCACATAAAATAAAAGAATATCCAATGCATATTATACATATCAACTTATTGTGATAACACATGAACCATTATAGGGCACACTTTCACAAGATAGAAACATTCATCAAAGGCTTGTTCCCTAGGTAGATTTTTAAGGAAAAGTTGGATAAAATCATTCAAATGTTTTGTGCAAATACATTCACATTCCCAAAATAATTTTGAAATGCAAGTTCACTCACCAGTATTCGTTAAATCTTTATTCAACTCCAACTTCCTCTAATGGTCCAAATGGGGTGGTGGGGCTTCGTTAGAACCTATCATCACATTGGCATCACAATTAACTCAATTCATATAAATATAAATTCTAAAAAGCTATCTCCTAACTAGCATCCAATTGCCATTAAGTAGCTATCTATTTTCACTATCCTAATCACTCTAAAATGAATGATCAATCTCAACTACAAAAACACTCACAAGTCTAATCACTAGCCATTCTCAATACTTAAACTCTAATTTACTACTCACCTTGGTAGCTTTGTAAATTTGAAATTTTTTCTAATAATTTTCCAAGCTATTATAAAAGCTCCCTCTTTCTCTCTCTAAACACCTAGCTAGTGAGAGAAAGTATGGAAGTAAGATTTTTCAAGGGTTTTAAAGTAAGAGAGTGAAAGACACAAAGGTTTTATGAAAGGGTGCACAAAAGCATGAAAAGTGGAGCTAGCTTGGGAGAGTTATGGAAGCTTGAAGAGAACTCCCATGGAGGATGAAGAAACGTGAAAGGGAAGAAGGAAGAAGAGGAGGAAGCTGCTGGAAATGTGAGAAGAAGCTGCTGGAAGATGATATTTATAGCTCAAGCTTATCCAACTCCACTTAAATTACGAAAATGCCCTTAGTAAGTTAGCTTATTCTTTTCCAATCCTTTGTGCAATCTTTTTACCTTTTCGACACTGAGGCTAGGTCCACAATGGTCTAAAAATACTCAGGGTTTATGAAAACTTAAAATTTTGACCCGAGATGAAAAATGACCATTTTGCCCTTACCTTGGAAATCATCATTATTTTTATTTTCTTCATCCTTTTACCCTTATTTTCATCATTCATTTATGCCTTAGGCCTACTTAGGCCTTAATATTGTTTGAAAGCCTACTTCTAGGGGCTCATTAAGGAAATGACGAAATTACCCCTAGCCCATGGTATTGTGTCTACACTTAGTTATGAGGTTATATAGTCGAGGTCTCATAGTGCTGATGCTTCTTTTCAACCCTACCATTTTGTTGAGGAGTTTCAACACAAGTTAGATGATGAACAATACCAATCTTGCCATAGAATTTAATAAGATCAAACTCTTTACCATTATCTGTCGTTAAAACTTTAATACAAGTATTAAACTGAGTTTTAACAAAATTATAGAAGTTAGAAATGATGCTTGAAACATTTGAATTACATTTCATCAAAAACACCCATGTAAAACTTGTAAAATCATCCACAATAGTAAGGAAATATCTTTGCTTAGAAACAGTAGGTATCTCATAAAGACCCCGTATATCAGCGTGTACAATTTCAAAAGGATTAACAGTAGTTTGCACATGAACAGGAAATGGAATTTTTCTTTGTTTAGCCATAGGACAAACTTCACAAATCAAATTTTTTGAACTTTGAACTTCTGAACAATGCTCATGAATTACATTTATTTTTTTTGAAGGTGCATGACCTAATCTAAAATGCCACAAATCAAAGTTGGAAAGTGTAACTATGCCACTGAAAACTGAAGACATATTGATAGAATCAATGATTTCATTGAAATTATATTTGGACAGATCTTGCTCATCATCATTAACTTGCATGAAGTATAAACCTGCAGTGACTTTAGCTACCCTAGTCACCTTGCATGAATTCAAATCTTGAACAACACATATCTTATCAGTAAACCAGACATAATTTATCTTTGAACTAGTAAGTTTACTCACAGAAACGAGATTTGTCACGACCTAGAACTCTCATCGGACCCATGACAACCGCCGCGACGTCCCGATAGGCACTCATTACCCCGAATGCCGATTGAAACCCCGAAAGGCTTAGCATCAGCTTCCACATCTCTCTGGTGAGCGACAATTATTAAATCTCGTATTTCAAGAAATCATAAGTCATTTCCAAATCAAAACAATAAAATATTATTTTTTGGCTCATAGGGGCATTTTCGTTATTTTTTTTGAAAATACAGAAACTCGCTAAAAACATGGTGTAAAAGCTAAATATGTTCATACATACTTTAAATCAGATAACTGAAGTATAAAATTACTTTTACAGTGAGACGTGGGCCCCCAACTGACAAAAATGCATCGGAAGCTAAAAACCTACAGTTTTTGCCGATTCAAGTCCATGAAGGTCCTTGTCAAAGTCAGCTAACTATGGAATTCCCTGAGCCTGAAATGTGAGGAAATGAGGGTGGTGAGATTATAAAATCCAAATGAGTAAATAGACACCATCTAAACCATCTAAAGGCGAGTTAATGGAGACGAATTAAAATATCCTTTTCCAATATATGTTTCATAACATGAATATTCAGTTTACTCAATTAATCAACATGGCTTATATATCTCACAAAACTTGGCTCCTGCCAAAATCGTTCTCGTGGGTACCTTCGTCAAGGTATCCCACTGAGACCGCCAAGGTTGTTAAATGTCCTATACCCATAAACATATTTTCGCATCTGACACACAGCCGTTCCTTGGCGTTGGCTGAGTCTCACTCTCACGCGGGTGGTCCACGTGAAGTGTACTCAAATCTTTACCTCAGGAGATACTTTATCCAACATCTCCCCCCGGAGGTAAATATATAACTGAGTTACCGTGCCCCTCTCATTGGCAGTCCACGAAAACTCCCACCACTGCAGTGACTATGGATTATTTTATCTACCACCTGATTTATAAAATCCTTATCTACATGACATGGTAATTTATCGCAATCTAGCCTTTCAAGGCTGAATACATAGTATATATAATTTTGATACAAATACTGACTTTGCCATTCATGCTCGCATATTGTTATAAGCCATATAATTTAAAACACAATTTATAACACAAGCAGGCAGTCTCCAATTACTCTATTTTCAAAACCAGTATTCAATTTTTCAGAAAATTTATAAAATCATTTTATAAAATCACAATTTCTCTTAAAACATAGCAATTTACCATTTAAACCCATTTTCTATAAAATCACACAATTGTATAAAACTACTCTAGATAATTAAGACGATAATAAGTTTACTCACAGTTCTAGGAGTCGATGTACTCCTAATCCCAGTCTTCAAGCACAATTTTGGTACTTTTACCAGTGTAATTTGCTCACCACCTATCCACAATGTACAATACATAATTCACCACATCAATGCTTGACCATTATAAAATCAATTCAGGCTCGGTATATATGCATGATATGACATGCAACTTATCCGACTACCGCTTAAATGCGGTGCTGACCTAATTCGGCCTATTACCTGATTAAATGACAATTGTGTCTGATTTGGCTCCAAATTGCTCCATTTCATTTCTAGTACCTCAATTTAACAAACATTATTCAAATAACACCAATTTCAGCATCAAAACCCTCCCATTTCTTCATGGAAAAATTCGGCCATTACAGTGCACTAACACCATGATTTTTCCTACTTAATTTTCTCACCATTATTCATCATTTTCTAAGCCATTTCTCTTGAAATAATAACAATCCATCACCCACACACATCAAGGAAGATTCGGCCATGAAGATTCATGGGGAAAATGGATTCCTTTCTTGTTTTGCTTCTAAATATGCTAAACTAACTAAAAACACTAACATATCTTAAAATCAAATCAATCCAACATCTTTCTCTCTCCATACCCATTTTGACTAGCCCTGAATTCATCATGAAAACATGTAATTTAACCATGGAAAATAAGGAGAAATGCTGAAGGGAAATAGATTTCAAGCTTAAGTTGAAAAATCCTACCTTTTTCACTTGTTTTCCTTGATTTTCCACACTTTTTCTCTTGAAATTCTTCACCTAGGGTTTGTTTTTCCTTTCTTTCCCTCTCTTCCTTGCTTGGCAGAATATTTGGAGAGATAATGGGCTGATTTATGCTGATTTTTAAGTTAAATAATAATATATTTTAAGCTTGATACATGGCATGTTTCCATTGGTCCAAATTTTAAATATTTGACTTTTAATTCTTAAATTCTCCACCACACATTTCTCATGTTTATCCATTTCCATGATGAATAAAATCCCTTGGTCTTGACAAGTGTCAGGGTGAAAATTTATCGATTTGCCCTCAAGGTGGCAAAATTACCATTTCGCCCCTATACTCCAAATTATACTGAAAATTAAAATTTTTCACTTCTAAACCTCAAATCATACTCCAATAAGTCAAATGGGCCAAAAAAATCATTTCTAAAAATTCTCATTTTGTCCCCAGGTGGCAAATGACCATTTTGCCTCTAGATAGTGAAAATTTCGATTTGACTCCAAATTGATCCTCGAACTCTAAATCATAATTTTAAATCATTCATGGACTGTGAAACTCTTAATTTCACTTTAAAATTCTTATTTGAATTAGTTCGAGGCTTAATCGACTTAATGGTACCATTAGGGGCAATATCGTCTTTTAACGATTTCTTAAACTTCTAAATATGCAAACATTCTATTGAACATGTAAATCACATCGTAATTATTTTATAGAACAGGGTTTGACAAGATTAAACTTGAAGCTAGGAAAACATAAGACGTTATTCAAGATAAAAGATAAAGTAAGTTTGATAGTCCCAATATGAGAAACTAAAGCTCTAGCCTTATTTGGAAGTTGCACAAAACAATTAGACATAGGTTTAGCAAACACAAAATTATTTAAAGAATAAGAAATATGATCTATTGCCCCTGTATCTACTATCCAAGAATTATGTTTAATCATGAAAGCATTCACATTTCGATATTTAGATGGAAGGTTATTAGAATTACTGAAACAAGTGAGACCAAAAATGATACCTGTAAATGCAGAATTGACTAGAAAATGTTTGTTTTGTTCATAAGCAATAGGATTTTCCTTACCATCATCAATGTTAATGCCATTCTCATTTATGGGATTCATCAACTTGTTGACTTGCTGCTTAAGGAGTGACATTTGGAACATGGAGCTATATCCAGCAACCTCATCATCCTGTGCATGCTGTTTTCCCACCATAACAGATTGTTTTCCCTCAATAAGTGAAACATTATTCACTGACTTGTCTCTCTTGTATGCATTTTTCCTTTTATTGAACTTGAAATCCTCAAGAAAACCTATCAACCTATAACATTTTTCCTTTGAATAGCCTTTCTTATTACAATGAGAACAAATAACATCTTTCTTGAATCTCTTCTTGTCATCTGTTACAACAACCATAGCAGAAGAATCTAACATTGGTTGACCTTGTATCAATAGGTTTCTTTGTGCTTCTTTCCTCAACACCATACTATATACCTTATCTAAAGTAGGAATAGGATTCAGCAAAATTATTTGTGACCTTATTGTAGAGTAAGAATCATTCAAATCATTCAGGAACCTAAAAACCATATCCTTTTGTATTGATTTGAATACCTTTTAAAACAATTCGAATTGCATTTACCACATTCACATTGTGGTAGTGGTTTGTAATTCCTCACCTCTTCCCAAATCCCCTTTAATTCGATGAAATAAGCATATGCTAATCTTGTTCTTTGGGACACATTTCCCATAGTAAATTGTAGGTTACATACCCTTATGTCATCAGGTTGTGAGAAATTTTGTCTTAAAGTGTTCCAAATTTCTGTAGTAGAATCCATGTAGAACATAATCAAAGCTATAGGAGGGGTTATTGACTCTAATAAGCAGGCTACTATGAAACTGTTGTACCTTGTCCATGAATCAAATAGTGAATCTGTTATAGCTGGCTTAGCAATAGTTCCATTCAAGAACCCTAGCTTGTTCCTAATTGAAATTGCTAAAAGAAAGGATCTATTCCATGGAACATAATTTATTGTGCTAAGTTTAGGAGTAATTGCAACTGATCCAGGATGATCAAAATGGTGTAAGAAATAAGGTGACAGTAGATCTTGAACTGGAGAAACAATAAACTTAGCAACTGTACTTTTTTCCATCAGGAACTTAGAAATTACAAGAATGTATAGTAAGATTCAACAACCAAAATTTCACCAAGAATGAAGCTACAACTACTGGAAATCATAAACAAGTAACAAGAGTTTTCGAAGTAATGAGAGTTTCAAAATCCCTTACCTAATTGCTCTGATACCATGATAAAATCAATAGAGAAATAATAAACCAACAGAAGAAGGAAAGAAAACTCGAGAGACAATTAAGAGAAAAGTGATTTTCTCATTATTGAATTAGTTAGTACAGAGTGTATTTATACAAGTAACTAACTAACACTGAAGATAACTAACAACTAGCCTTTAACAAATTACATTAGCATGGTAAAAGTAACTAGTAAAATAGTAAGATAGTAAAACACACTGTAAGCCTATAATAAAATTACACATGTCTTGCTTTTTCCAGACTTAACAATGAATAGTCTTCTGATGCTCTATTCTTCAATTACAATTAGTATCTCATCCTTCTTTAAATAACATCTATAGCTTCTAATACTCCCCCTCAAGAGTTTTGAACAAAGCATCCTGATTAATTGATTTGGGGTCCCAAATAGATCCAATAAAACAGTATTCCCTCATATTAGATTCTCTAACTATAAGTTGCGATGGAAGTTTCAACGAGCACGATTCCTCCTCCAACAGTTAAAAATCCTTCCATTTTGTTTGAAATGTTTTTAGCTTAAGCGCCATTCTTGATGCATAATCCCCAATCTAGAATTTATCCTAAACGAACTAGGCAAATCTGATCAAAATTCCTAGTGATTACCTCGAGTTCTAAGACCAAACTCCCATAAACCATTGTTTAGAAAGACAAATTTAATTACTCTGTTAACTCTACAGATAAAAAGAAAAATGCATAAAAAACAATTAAAGGATTAATGCCTTTTTTTCTTTCTCAACTCTAAAAATTAAAGGTAATCATCATTGTCATTTTTAATTCGAATTTGGCCCTTACAATGCTTTCGGTCCAACTATTCTCTACTAATTTTTCTTCCATCGCTTACAATATATTTATGATCATTTCAACATAAAAGTAATAAAAAGAATTTTAATCCATAAAAGCAATACTATGAAATATCAAGATTCCACAAAAAAAAAAAAGAGAGAGAAACATTTAAACCTAATATTACTATACTAGGATTAAGTGTTTGTTGTTGGATTTTCGAGCTAAGTGGTGAGTTTTGTTGTAATTTTTTGTTTTTCAAAACTATAGATTATTTCAAATGTATGCTTCTTCAATTTATTGAAAATTATAATTTTTTTAGAAAAATATTTAGAGAAAAAGATAAAAAAAATTAAAAAAGACAACAATTGTAAACTCCAATTAAAAATGTTAAATGTATTATATAGATGATAAGATCAGTTTTTGCCTTTCCATTCTTTTTTTTTATTTTTCTTTTCTCTTAATAACTTTTATTATCTAAATTCATTTTTATTGTTATTTTGTCTACTATGATAATTTATGTATATTGTCATTTTTTTTAAATCAAAATTCAAATTGATTATGTAAAGAAATTTCTTTTGCTTTTTCTTTTTTGGTTTTCCCTTCATCTAAAGTATAATGATTCTTAGCTACATATGGTTTCTATAGGTTACACTTGTCTTTGTATTTACATAAATTTTAGAGGATATTTGAGACTTTTTGAAACTTGAGAAAGATGGAATAAAGGTAGCCAAATACCTTACTTGGGACGTTTTGAAACTACTAGTAGAAGGGGGAAGTGAAGAGAAAATAAGGGAAGAAATGAGGGAGCCACTGTCGAAAAGGTCTAAGCCAACGACGGCTACAACATCGAAGACCGAGGAAGGGAAAGAGGGTTTAAAGAAGGGGTTGGTTTGTGGTAGAAGAAGAAGGAAGCTAAAATGGAAAAAAAAAAAAAGACATAATGCTCAAATAAGCCCTTAAACTATTCAAAAAATTCAAATAAGTCTTTATTCTTTTGTTGCATTCAATTAAGTCCCTTATATTTTGATTTTAGGTCAAATAAGCCTTTATAACTAATAATTGTCTAACTGTCATTAATTAAAATGTTAGTTGTTATTTTATATTCACATGATACTAACATTACATTGATGTGGAGGGTGAAAAATACCACATGGTCATATTATTATACTAAATTAGCATGTCACATCATCATCAATTATGATATATCAATATATTATGTCATTATCAATTATGATATGTCAGCATGTCATGTCAGCACCATGCGATGTACAATGACAAATGACATTTTGACTAAGTTAATAATTAATTATAAAGGTTTATTTGACTCAAAATAAAAGTATAAAGGCTTATTTGGTTTAAAATAAAAGTATAAGGATTTGATTGAACATAATAAGAGTATAAGGGCTTATTTGAATTTTTTTGAATAATTTAGGAATTTTTTTAGATATTATGCCTAAAACAAAAAAATGGTTAAATAAACCTTTAAACTATTTAAGATCAAGTCATAATACACTTGAAGTGAAGCGTCCAAATTGTTCAAAAGACCCTTGAGGTCATTATAGTTAGAGTTAAGTTACGATCTTACTATAGATCAAAGCCATGTTGTTTTATTGAGTAGAAAGAGGAAAAAAGAACAAAAGAATAGTTGGGTCAGATCAGCTTTGGGCTAAACCAAACCACAATTCAAGTATTTCCTAACTCATTGTTTGACCTTATAATTTTTTATGCATTAATTCAAATTTATAAAATTACTCTAAAAACTCTTAAAAATAAAGATAAAAATAATTAATTGAATAANAAAACTCTTAAAAATAAAGATAAAAATAATTAATTGAATAAATTTAATAATCACTTACCAAAGTATTGGGGGATCCCAAGATTATTTTTCACAAAGTGAAATATTTCTAAATAATTAAAAAAGCATAGGATTATAACGTAGTGATTAAAATTGAAATAATTTACAAAATTTCATCATTAAAATTAAAAAATTTTAATAAGTATAATTAATATTCATTTCATTTTTAATAAGTTTATGGTATAAATTATGTAGCTTATAAATAAATAATTTTAATTTATTACATTTTCTCAATTTTAGTTTTATTTCATTATTAATTTGAATGATCATAATTAAGTTATACAAAAATTAAATATTTTTGAAAATTAAAAATTATTTAAATAATAAATTTTCTCTAACAACAAGGCACAAGAAATTTTTTTTAAAATGTCAGTATTTGAAACTAATTATCTTTAATTTATTATTACTACAATTGTTTATAGTATTTGAAAATTTAAAATTACTCCTTTTAATATTGTTACTATTATTTATAATATTATTCAAACATATTGAAAAACTTTTTGTACATTTTGTACCAAACAGTTTCTTTATATATATAAAATATTGATCAACAAGATGAATCTAACGATGAATATATGGTTTCCAGTTTTATTTTTTTTCCTATCATATGCTATGTAGTGTTGTTTCGATTTTTGTTACTATGCAATACTGTTTAAAATTCTTAGCATCAAATATTGATAAAATTTCACAAAATTCACACCAATCAAACATTTAAAAAAATCATAATAGTACTACAATAAAATTCTTCACTCATTATAAATCCTATTGCGTAGCACAAGTACGTTCCTAGTTTTCTCTAATTCTTTTGTTTAATCTTCTTTTATCATTGTTTAAATTAAATTGGTAATTTTAAAAAAAAATATTTAATTTTATTGTTAAATGCCATAACTAAAATTAGTTATAGACTGTATGATTACAAAGAAAATTAAATAACAAGAATAATGAAAGTAATCTTCAAAACTCATAGCTCTTGGACTTAGGGATGTTCGGGAAAAGTATAGACTTCTGATAGAATCTCACGTAAACTTAAAGCAGTCATCCAATTAAGTCATTCATCCACAACATTAAATCTGTCCAAAACACAGCAGCAAACTATTATCCAAATCGTAAGCTGTTGTCGAACCGCTGCATGAGTATTCGATTGGGTAGTCATCATTAATGACCGCAATCTATCCAGTGAAATTAATAACCGCATCACTACTGTTTTTACACGCAACATTAGGTTCAGACAATATATTTAAATTTCGGGTAAAATATCTTTATTTTTTTAAGTTTTGATCGAAATTACATTCATTAGTTTTCAAAATGGACAATCCACTCCAATAATACAAACACCTTTAACAGAAATTATGAAAATATTAAATATTTTTTTTATTAATTTAAAAATTATTATTATATTTTAAAAATAAAAAATAAAAAATAGGGAGCATCGATCAGTGCTCCCTAGTTCACCAAGGGAGGGGAGCACTGGCCAGTCCTCCCAAGGGAGAGGAGCACCAGATCGATGCTCTCTAAATGGGGAGTTTTTTTTAATTAATAAAAAATAATAAAATTATATAATAGTAATTATAAAAATTAATTAAGGGTAAAATTATCATTTTACCTTTGTCACGTTAGTAAGTTGATGAAAATATTGGACCTAGGTGTCTAATAAAAAATATTTTTTTAAAACGGAGTGTCTATTTTGAAAATTAACGAATCTTCGTGTAATTTCGATCAAAACTTAAAAAATAAATATATTTTACCTTAAAATTTATGAAAGCAAATTTTCCCAAACATGACGCGTCATGTCCAATTGATGATACTCAGATAGAAACCTACCAGCTGTTGGTTTAAAAAATTTGGACAGGACCTAACCATGACTGAATTCACACTGCCTGCCCCTCCTACACATCTTTATATTCATCCGAGTTACCCTAGAGTTTGAATTTAATCCATGACTGCCGACTAGAGTCCTAACGCATCCCATACTCTGATTTTAAATCCACTCAAGGATTACAATCAGGAACCATATCAAACTCTGTCTCCTACTCATCCCAAATAACTGGCCTGTGTAGTTATCATTCAGCCCAATCTGTGCTTCAAATTTCTACTTTCTCAAGCAAAAAAATTGCACAAATTCTGTCTCCCTTGTCGCTCCTTCCTTTGCTAGCAAATCCGCCACACCATTGGCCTCCCTCAAAGTGTGCGTGACCCTCCACATTGCAATTGATTTTTGTAAGCAAGCCATCTCCACCGTATGCTGTCTAAACCTACGTGGTGCCTTATGCGGGTTATTGGTCCACATTACTGCATTCCTAGAATCATTATCGATATTATTGAACCAAAGGAACGCTTCTTTAATGGCTTGTAACTCTGCATGGTTAGCGTCGCAAACGGGGCGGAGCCTCCTGGCCCACTAAAAATTTTTAAAATTTTTTTTATAATCTCTTAATGGCCCTTTTAAAATAATTTTTTATTTAATAATTAATACAAATAAAGAATAATGAAAATATCTCACATGTCTCACTCAATTTTAAATTTTTTTTGTTTCTTCTTTTAATTTATATTATTATTTTTATTTATATTTGTTTATACTAATAGCTCATATGTTTTAAGTTTATATAGATTTTCTTCTTCAAATTTCTACAACCATCAATCATTTTGTTATGTCATATATGGATTCTATTTTTAATTTACCATGTTTTTCTTTTTTCTATTAGGTGAATTTTATTTCTATAATTTTAATTTTTAAAAATTAATAAATTATTGTGTAATTTTCAAATATAAATTGTAGTGTTGTACTGTTACTTAAAATTTCATCAATGTATTATTTTTTTATTAATCCTGATTCTGTAAAAGGAAATTATCTTGAATATATCTTTTTTATATACTTTACATTTTATATTTAGTTGAAAGGAAATTATTTTGAATATATAGTCTTTAAACAATCTTGATTATATAAGAGAAAATTATTAATACTGTATATGCCATTTAACTATTTATATTTTATGTATTATAGTTTTATATTTAGTATTATAAGTTTAAATAAAAATAAAATAAGAATATTAAAGGTTGACTAAATTAATTTTTTTTTAAGTTTGATTAAAGTATGAGTAAGTTGAACAAAATTAACAAATTCTTTAAAAAAATATATGTAAATCTTTTATATTATTCTCCTACATTTGAACGACCAAGCCTTAATACTGTAACTCATGAACAAGAACAATGTGAATTAAAATATAAAAAACTCAATCCTAAAAAAATATATGTTTTTTAGTACATAGTTAATAATTGATAAATTTGAATTCAAGAAATCAACCACAACTTTCTTAAAAGATTATTTTATGTCTTTCTTTTCTTAATTTATATGTTATATAAAATTATCTTCTATTATCAATATGTTGATATGGTTATATTCAACATATTTGTTTTTAAAATTTTTAACCTTTATTCTTTTATTTTTGACCCCCGACAAAATTTGGCTAACGCCGCCCTTGATCACAAATATCAACTGACCTCAAGAAATTATTGAACCAGAGGAATGCTTCTTTAACGGCTTCAAACTTTGCATGGTTAGCATCTCAAATATCAACTAACCTCGAGAATTTGATAATGGTTAGCATCTCCCCAATTCTACCTTCGCCTGGATTCACACGATTTACGTTGAACTCAACCTAACCCATAGGTGGAGCCTCCCACACAACATCCCGTCTTGTTGGCTTTTCAATCTGAGCAATTGAAGCAAAGTTGGAATTTCTAAAAATCTCCTTATGCGAATTTTCAAACTTTGGCCACTTAGCTTTACTCCAAACAGTAATTCGTAATTTAATTAAATCATACAATTACCTAACATCCCAATTCTTTCCATTAAAAACTATATCATTATGACTAAGCTAGATTGACTAAAAGGCAAGCATCCAAAGTTTTATCGTATCGCTAATGTCATGCACTGATCTCCACGATAAGCCAATTTCTTGGATTAAATGGGAAGACACAACTAAGATTCCAATCCAAAAACCACAGACCCCAAAAAGTCCATAACTCCTCACAAGTAAAGAACAAATAATTAGCAGTTTTTGAAAACTATTTACAAAGAACACAAATAGCCTAGTCCTCTCCAATTAAATTTATTTTAATTAGCTCAGATTTTACAGTTATTTTCTGCCACATCAAATGCCACACAAACATCTCAGCTTTAAATGGGGCATATCCTATTCATATCTTATTCCAGAATTCATTCTTCTCAGAGTTACTTAAACTCACAATTTGACAAAAAGAATTAGAAGAATACATACCACTTGGGTTGGCTTTTCAAATAATCCCATCCTTGAACCTGTCCCCCAATATGTGTTCCCTCAAGTAACTCTAAAGATGTGTCCACTGCTCAAATTTCCACCCAAATAATCATCATCTGAGTTCAATTTGCCATTGCCCATGCTGACAAAGCCTTCCTCTTTTATTGGAAGCCAAGGTAAATAATCTTAGGAATTCCATCTTGAATATGAAGCCATCAAACCAAGCATCATGCCAAAAAAGGATTGAAGTCCTATCACCAACAATCACCCCCAAATTTAATTTAACCTATAAGAAAAATAGTTAGTATGCATTAAAGGAGATACTATGTTTTTCCAAAATTAGAGCATTTATGAATGACAGCAGCTTTAGGTAACAAGGCTTTTGAATCATAGTCATTCTTTGCTACCATAATTCTTCTCCACAGTCACTCTTTTTCATTCCCATATCTCCACAACCATTTTGTAAAAAGGCCCCTGTTTCTGATTTCAAGATCTACCAATCCCAATCTTCTAACTTCCTTAAAACAAGAAACTTTTTCCCACTCCAAATAATGCAGTCCCCTATTATGATTGGCTTCCTCCCAAAGAAACTTATGTTGAATTTTTTCAAGTTCATCTTTAATCCCACGTGGCATCCTAAACGATGACATAAAAAATATGGGTAAGCTATTTATCACTGACTTCAACAAGGTAACTCTACCACCACAAGAAAAAAAATTAGGTTTCCATCCTTCCAATTTTTCACCAACATGATCCAGAAGCGGTTTCCAAATCTTTAGAGAAGCAAGATTCATACCCAATGGTAGACCTAAGTATGCAGTTGGAAGACTTCCAATCTTACAATGAATTCTAGCAACACAAAACTCTTAAGTCTTCATTACAGGCACCAACTCCAAATACGTTGCTCTTCTAAAAATTAATCTTGAGGCCAAATATAATTTGGAAACATCTTTAACACTTTCTTCAAATCGATACGTTCTTCACCATTCGGTTTAAAAAATAGCAAAATATCATCTGAGAATTGCAAATGAGTAAGATGTATCCCTTGTTCACCAATTGGACTACCATTACAAATTTGATTCTCTTTTTCTTTCTCCATCATACAACTAAAAAATGTAGTCACCAAATTAAATAAAAAAGGAGGTAAGGGACAACCTTGATGCAAACTTGTTTGCATTTTAATTGGCTTAGTTGGAGACCCATTAACCAGGACAGATACTGAAGCAGTTTTGACACATTCTATAATCTAATTACACCAACTCTCACCAAATCTCATTTTTACCATAATGAACTCAAGGAACTCCCAATTAACACTATCATAAGCTTTTTCAAAGTCCACCTTAAACAATAGCCCACCCTCTCAAGATTTAATCATCAAATCCACCATCTCATTAGTAATTAAGGCTGAATCAAGTATCTGTCTTCTAGTAATAAAAGCAAATTGGTGTTCCCTCACAATCTCGCTTATGACCTTCCTCAAACAACTAGCCAATAATTTCGCAATTATTTTATAAATGCTTCCCACTAAATTAATAGGTCTATAATCTCTAATTAAATTAGGATTCTTCTGCTTAAGAATCAGCGTAATAAAACTTTCATTGACCCCATGATCCAATCGACTAGTATTATAAAATTGTGAACAAACTTCATTACCTCCCTTTTTACCACCACCACTAGGTCTTGAAAAAGTTTAAATTGAAACTATCCAGACCAAGAGCCTTGTTCCCGTCACACTCTCAAATTATATCCCAAACCTCTTATTCAAGAAAAAGAGCCTCTAAATCAACTACTGATTGCTTTTTCATGCCTTTAATACCATATTACAAACCCGTCACTCTCATAGTTTTTCGGAAAGAGAAGAATTGATGAAAATGCTTTACCACTTTCTTTTTTATCAACATCGGTTCCTTAACAACTTCATTTTCCATTGAAATGCCGCCTAATCTATGTAGCCACCTCTTTTTTGAAGCCATGACATGAAAAAACTTTGTATTTCTCTGCCCCCTTAGAGATCCATTTAGACCATGATTATTGCTTCCATTTTCTTTCCTCTTATTCTATACAAATTCCAAAGCTTTTATCGTTTTTCATTACATTATCCCTCACCCCCCACATTAGAGTAATTATTCTGCCACTTTAACTCCATCTCTTGAATTCCAAATTTCAAAACCTCAATTCAACGTAGAATCAGCCTAAACCGATTCTTATGTCACTCTCTAATAACTAGATGCAGAATCTTTAAGCGTCCCAAAATATTCGAACTTCTAAAGTTACCAAGCCTTGCACTTTTCCCGTTGGCTTTAATTAAATCTCAAAAAGTGCACTCATTAAACTAGTAATTAAAGGACCAGAAAAGTTTTGAGCCCCAACCACAACACTTACTTGCTAATATGACCGAATTATGATCAGAAAGTGAGTTAGATAAGCATTTATATAGCATATTATCATAGCAGTTTAACCAGTCAACATCCATTAAAAAATCTATTAATTCTATAGAAAGTTACCTTTTGCCTTTTACTACTCCATGTAAAGTTACCTCCTATAATTGGCAGATCAACTAAAGCAACATCCTGGATGAAATTATTAAAGGCGTTTGCTGATATGGTAATATCACCTTTACCCACCTTTTCATTTTCATTCTTAACTGTATTAAAATCTCCTCCCTAACACCACCAAACATCTCGACATTTCATGTCCTATAATAGGGATGATCATAATAATGTTACCTCTACCTCATTGTTTGATGCATAGGCATTCAGAAAAGCCACACCGTTTAGCCAACCCATGAACTGTACCTGTTACCAAAATAAATTTTTATTCAGAATGTGCTCCTCCAAAGTAAAAAAATCCTCATACCATAGCAGCATAAGACCTCCTGATTAATTAACCTTTAGATTTCACACCAACCCCTTTAACTTAATCTCTACACCACAATGCCTCATATGAATTTTGAACTAGATTTTTTGTAATTTTGTTTCTTGAAAGAACACCGCATCTGAAATTTCCTGCCTAATTAGCCTCTTGATAGCTTGTTTTCTTTTCTCCCCTACAAAGACCTCTAACATTTCAAGTTAATACGTTCATTGAAAAGCAAGTCACACAATATCACAACAATTACTAAAAAAAATCATTTCCCCTATTCCTTCCTTGCTAATGCCGCCACTGTTTTAATAACATCCTCTTTTGAATTAATAAACTCCACTCCCACTTTTTTGCTGACAAGCCAAGTTGCTTCTACCTCTTTTTGAGCAGTATCACACAGTAAATTTTGATCAATCTCTGAAAGGTCAATGGTAACCACATCACCCAATTTTGAATTACTATGTAACACCCTTCCCCCATCTGGGAATTTAGTCCGATTCTCAAAGTTCTTCCTACTTCTACGTCTGCCCCTCCCTTTCTTGTTTACACTAAAATTCCTAAAATCTTCCCCATGTTCCAATCCATCATCTAGTACTCGCACATCAGAACAAACCACCTGCAAATTTCCAATCATGTGCCTTTTCTCCCAAGTAACATTTTTAGCCTCCATCACTTCCATAACACCAAACACAAGGTCACAATTTAAATCATCAAATGAACTTTGTGACATAATCTGATTTCCTTTTCCCCTACCAGTAAATGCAATTGTCTACTGCTATTGGCATGATTTTTGTGGGTCATGCCCTTTGTTTGAAACAAGATTACATGAATTAATATTTCCTTCCAACTCGTCCAAACCCATTCTCTCGGTGTGACCCAATTCGACCACATTTGGACAACTTAAAGCCACCAACACACTATTCTCCATAACACTGATGCTGTCCAGACTCCTCTTGAAGCTATTTAATGAATTATATAAAAGGTTATTGACCTCATCAGGTGGACTATTTATAATGCTCTCTACCACTTTTTAGCTGTCCGAAATCCCTTGCATGTCATTACTTATTTTTTATTCTTTAGCTAAGGATGCTGGATGTGGATATTTGCGCATACATGTGTTTGTGTAAATTATGGATTTCAAAATTTTTCTAATCACGAAAGCAAGCAATCTAAATACACAAGTGGAATTACACATCATGCATCTAGCAAATCAATTTAATCACATCTAAAATTCAAGAATCATAATAGATTAGAAATCATACCTTTCCTTGGTGAGAATTTTGATTTTTGACTCCTAGTGAATTGTAGTAAATTCACCACCACATCAAAACTTCAATTTCTTGACCAAATCGACTTACCACTTATTCTTCAAGAATTTCTTCAATTTGAACCTAGAGTGGACAAAGTGTGGAATGCTTAATCAAGATGGTAACTATTGAATTTCTCTTTTTTTTTTCTTTTATGAAACTATGGCTATTTTTCTTATGAGAGGTGACTAGAAAAATACCAAAATTGGAGAGAAAAAAGACACTTGAGAGAAGTTTAGTTATGGAGGTATTTTGGAGGAGAAAATTTGACTGTTAGGTTTCGGCCAAAAAGAAAGAAAATCTTCTTCTATTATTATGATTTGGCTTCTCACCTTTTGTAGACACCAATTTTATTTGCATAGATTTTGATTTTGATTTTGATTTCATTTTATTGTATTATTTTTATTATTATTATTGTTTACCTTTATCTTATTGTTTTATTTTACAACCCAAGTTTGGCTAAACTTGGGTTTAGTACTTGGTTCTATGACCCAAAAATAGGCTTGGAAACCACATAAGCCAGAATTTTAGATTAAAACTTAGCAAATATAATTAGGTTTAACAAAACATGGTTAAAATCAAGATTAAAGCCAATTAAAATAAAGACTTTCTAGAAACTAAGAACAACGAAAAATAAATGAAACAAAAAAGTAAACAAAAAGGCGAAAAAGAAAAAGTCCAGCTAGACCATACGATAGCCCTGCCAAGCACTGTTAGGCCTTGTCAGACATGAGAAATTTGCATTTGGCCTTACGATGCTGGGGGTGCACAGGTGTCTGCATCCCCCAGCATCGAAGGGTAGCTATAAAGCTACCTATGTCCCAAATCACTAAAAAAAAGGAACCCCAGGGGAGGCAAAAAAAAAAAACCTTAGAAAACCTAGCAACTGAAACCACAATCAAAACAAAAATAAAAAAAAAGCTTAAGAAACAAAAAAAACCAAAAAATAGGAAGCTAGAGGTGATATGGTGATGTTGGTATGAATCGGAGAGGGAAGCGACGGTAGAGTAGGTTTCTAGTTCTTGTTCTTCGAATAGAGGAGATTTAAAGGGGTTTGTTTTTGATCTTCTGACCACTTGTAGGGAGAAGAGAAAGGGAAAAGAGGAAAGGTTAAGGTTGGAGTTTAGAGAGCAGGGAGAGGAAACCTAGTAGAGAGAGAAACAGGAGAGGGAAAATGGGGAGAGAGAAGAGAAAGGAATGTTTTTATAATTAAGGTTAAAGTGAAACGATGTCATTTTGAAAAGGAGAAAAGAAGGTGGTTGTATGTCACGACCCGAAACTCTCATCGGGCCCGTGACAACTGCTGCGATGTCCCGATAAGCACTCATTACCCCGAATGTCGATCGAAACCCCGCAAGGCTTAGCATTAACTTTTGCATCTCCCCGGTGAGCGACAGTTATTAAATCTCATATTTCAAGAAATCATAAGTTGTTTCAACTCAAAACAATAAAATATTACTTTTTGGCTCACAAGGGCATTTTCATCATTTTTCTTCGAAAATACCGAAACTCGCCAAAAACATGGTGTAAAAGCTAAATATATTCATACATACTTTAAATCAAATAACTGAAGAATAAAATTACTTTTACAGTGACACGTGGGCCCCCAACTGACTAAGAAGATGTAGGGCTACGAACCCTTACTTTCTAAGATGCAACTCCGAGATTAATTCTTGTCTTAATCAACTATCAACAAATTGTCCTGAGCCTGAAAAATAGATAGGAAGAGGGGTGAGATTATGATTACATAATCCCAGTGAATAAACAATTACCATCAAAAGCATCTAAAGCCGAATAGATGGAGACAATATAAAAACGTTATATCTCAATAATGTTCATAACACAAAATAAGTTTCAATCTATACCAAATAATTTCTTTTCATCAAAATTTCCCGGCTTATGAATTTCTTAAACTTGGCCCCTACCAGAATCATTCTCGCGGGTACCTTCGTTAAGGTATCCCACTGAGACCGTTAAGGCTGTTCAATGACCCATACCCATAAACATGTTTTCATATCTAACACACAGCCGTTTCTTGGCGTTGGCTGAGTCTCACTCTCACGTGGTGGCCCGAACGTGAGGTGCACTCAAATCATAACTCAGGAGATACTTCACTCAACATCTCCCCACTGAGGTAAATATATAATTGAGTTACCGTGCTCCTCTCATAAGCAGTCCACAGAAACCCCCACCACAACATAGACCGTTTAACATACCACCAGACCCATAAAATTTTCAGTAGCATAATATGGCGAATAAAATTTAATCCAGTCTATCGAGACCAATCCAAAACTGTTCATATATTTCATGCCAACTCCAAAAATTTAGCCATCATGCTACCATAGTGTCATAAGCCACAATTTCAATAACATATAAAATCATAAATTTCAACACAGTCTCCATATACTCAATTTTCCCAAAACAATATTAGATTTCAAAACCAGTATAAATCTCATTTTTATTAAAAAACATTTTAATTGGAAAACATAATATTTTATAATTTAAATTCACCATTCAATAAAAGCATCAAACAAGTATAATTACTCTAGATATTTAAGACGATAAATTGTCCACTCACAGTTCTAGGAGTCGATGTACTCCTAATCCCAGTCTTCAAGCACAATTTCTGTACTTTTACCAGTGTAATTTGCTCACCACCTATCCACAATGTACAATACATAATTCACCACATCAATGCTTGACCATTATAAAATCAATTCAGGCTCGGTATATATGCATAATATGACATGCAACTTATCCGACTACTGCTTAAATGCGGTGCTAACTTAATTCGGCCTATTACCCGATTAAATTACTAACGCGTCCAATTTAATCTCAAATTAATTTTTTTCAGTTTCTATACCTCAATTGCACCCAAATTGACTTAATGTTCCTCAGTGTGGTGCAAATTATCAGTCCCGGTAGCATATTATGAAAATACCCCTAATGGGTAAAAATTCGTATTTTTGCTTCGAAAATTCTCATTATTTTTCTAGACTCATAATTCATCATTATTTATCATAATTCCTCAAATAAACATCAAGATCATCAGCCAATATTTCCCTAGAAAATTCAGCCAATAATGGTAATGGAGGAAAATAAATTCTTTTCTTGTTGTTTTGTTCCTAAATATGCTAAACTAACTTAAAACACTAACATAACTTAAAATCAAATTAATCTAACAAGTTTCTCTCTCCTAACCCATTTTTTCAAAATTGAATTCATCCTCAAATCACATGATTCAACCATGGAAAATGATGGGAAATGCATGGAAATGATAAATCTTAAGCTAAACTTGAAAAATCATACCTTTAAACACTTAATTCCTTGAAAAATCACACTTTTTCTTTGAATTTTCTCACTCTAGGGTTTGTTCTTATTTCTCTCTCTCTCCTGCTGGTTTTGGCTGACCATCCCAATGAAGAATTTTGGAATTTTCAAGCCTTTTAATAGGCTTAGTAAAATATTATTATTTTTTTTACCTTTTGAATATTTTATTATTTTATTTTTTTCTAGCCATCTTTTTGACTTTCTTTTTCTACCACTCAATCCTCTTCACTTATCCATGTCTTCCATGAAATTTCTAGACTTTTCCAAAGTTTTGGTGGAGCAAAGTTTTAAAAATTACACTTTTACCTCTGTAAAATGAAAAATTACATTTTTATCCCAAAAACTGAAAAATTGCCCATAGACATATTTTTCATCCCTTATACTCATACCATTCTCCAATTTGTCAAATGTGATCTAAATTCTCTCAAAATCTCAAATTTTGTCCGCAATTGGAAAAATTACGATTTTGCCTCTACACTCCAAAAATCACCGAAATTAAACTTTTTCACTTCTAAACCTCAAATCATACTCCAATACTCAAATCATACTCCAATAAGTCAAATGGGGCCAAAAAAAAATCTTTTCTAAAAATTCTCATTTTGTCCCCAAGTGGCAAATGACCATTTTGCCCTTGAATAGTGAAAATTTCAGTTTGACTCCAAATTGATCCTCGAACTCCTAATTACCATTTTAAGTCATCCCTGAACTGTGAAACTCTTAATTTCACCTTAAAATTCCTATTTGAACTAGTTCGAGGCTTAATCGACTTAATGGTACCATTAGGGGCAATATCGTCTTTTAACAATTCCTCGAACTTCCTAAATATGCAAACATTTTATTAAGCATGTGAATGACATTATAATTATTTTACAAAGTAGGGTTTGACATTGTATCTCAAAACGGTGCAGTTTTGAGAGAGGAAGGGAAGTTGTTGTGCAGAGCACCAGATAGTGCATTTTGGTTGAATGCTTGGTGCACTGTAGCAAGTGGGTCTCCTTCTTGCAAGCCACCCCTAGCCTGATGAGGTAAAGCCCTATTCGTTGTTGTTGGATTTGGACTGTGTTTGTTTGGGCTTGCCCATTTGTTTGGCCCAAAATCTAATGTTTTAAGTTTGCTTATTGTAAATGAAATATATGTTATGAAAATTAGATAAGGATTTAGAGTAGGAAAATAAAAATAAAAATGCATAGAGTTGTAAATTAAAAGATAAATATTAGGTTTTTTTTTTTATAATTGGGGGAGAGGGGATTCTAACCCTGCTCTTTAAGAAAGGGGATCATGCACAAACCAATGAGCCAAATGCTCGGGTAAGATAAATATTAGGTTTAGATAGATAAAATAGATAAAAAGAAAATAAAAGGTAATGGGGTTTATGTGGAAAGTTATATAAAAATAAAGAAAAATTTAGTGCTAAAAGGAAATAATTTAAATAAGAAAGAATAGGAAGATGCTTTATCATAGAGAAATGAGTTTAGATGAAAATATAACAAATAATGAAATATTTAATTCTAAGAAAGGATAGGCTAAGTAAAAAAAATAATAGATTTAACAAATATATTTAATCACAAGAAAATAGGGTAGGTAGGTAAAAAAGTAGACATTTATAGCCAAGTACTAAAATAATAATAATAAAATGAATATCTAAGATCAACATTAATAGTTAGAAAAGTATATAAGTTTGGTCTAAAAATGCTTCAATAGTAATAATTATAGAAATAGTATATTATTGTACCGATGATGGGATGTCTATTTGGAATGCGAGAAGTTGCAATTTCGAATGAATTTCCTTAGGTTAGGAATTTCGATTAAGACTCCACCAATACGATGGGAGGGTTTTAATTTTGAATTATGATATTTCTAATCCTAAATAAATAAAAATTATATATACTCAATTAGTCAAAATATAAACATAAAAAATAATATAATAATAAATGTAATATCAAATGACATATATTTACTTAAGGTGTCAAAAGATAAATATAGCATTGTGAAAAATAATAATACTCATGACAATAAATAAATAAATAAAAGGTAATAAAATATTCAATGCGGTAATTTCATAATAATGAATATAGTTACAACATAAAAGGTAAATATTTAGTAATGAAAGATAAATTTATAATGGTTATAATAAAAAAGAATAGGATAGATAATAAAAATAAAAAAGGAAGAAGTTGGATTCAAAAATATATACGTAAATAATAATAAATATGAAACAAGATATCTTGCTTAAAGGATATATAATTTAGGTAAAAACAAGTAGATAGACACATAAATAACATAAAAAATAAAAATAAAAAAATATATAATTCATAATATACATGCCTATACAAAGAAATAGTAAAAAAGAAATTTTAAAGAAATAAAAAAGAAGATATAGGAAGGTTTAGAAACAAATATTACATTTCATAAGCACATTACACATAACCATTTCATCGTTAAAAGCCATGGCATGTAGATATTTTATGTACATGAGTATAAGTCCTGACAATGCGAGTTTTCGAAAGATCTTGCGAAGGTCAGCTTTCTTCGGGAAATTCTCTAAGTGAAAAGATACATCTGAGTCCCACTAGTACAATGGGAAGGCTCAAAGAATATCTTTAATAAAAGGTTTCTGCTCGTAATATGTCACGACTTGGTACTCTCTTTGAACCCGTGATAACCGCCGCGATATTCCGATAGACATTCATTACCCAAAATGCCAACCGAAACCTCACAAGGCTTTACTATCAGTTTTCGCACCTCCCCTGTGAGCAATAGTTGTTAAGTATCATGTTTTGAGAGATTATAAACTATTTTCAAATCAAAACAATAGAAAAATAATTTTTCGCTCACAGGAGCATTTTGGTCATTTTTCCTCGAAAGTCTCAAAACCAGCTAAAAATATAGTATGCGAGTGGAAAACACATGTTTCATAATCAAAAATAAGTTTAGATATCTAAAACATTCATTTAAAGTGAAATTATAACTATTTGAATATAATATAAATATTAAATAAAATATTCTATTTTTTTATAAAACAATATTTAGAGTTACCGGTAAATAATTTTTGTAGCGTAAAAGTTAAATAAATTCATACATATTGTAATACAGATAACTAAAGTATAAAATTTAATTTACAGTGACACATGGGCCCACAAACGACCAAAAGTATCAAAAGCGGTAAACCTACAGTTTTTTTGAGGATGCAAGTCCAACTGTAGCCCTCAACAAAGTGAGCTATCTACCGACTATCCTGAGCCTAAAATGGGTGGAAAGGAGCGTGGTGAGATTATATAATACCATCTAAAATATCTAAAACTGAGTAAATAGAGATAGATAAAATAGTTTAACATATTGTAATTCATCACCTTTCAACTCATTTCAACTAAATAAAATCAATTCATATAAATCGAGTAATCAACATGGCTTATGAATTTCTTAAAACTTTGGCTCGTGCCAAAATCATTCTCATACTCAGTTATCA
>NC_030852.1:22886753-22922219 GCF_000208745.1 Theobroma cacao
TACACATCACCAATCAACTAAAAACACTAAAATACATTGAAATCTAACCAAATCAAGCATCAAAACCTCTCTCTAAGTGTTCAGCCAGCAAGATACCCATCATGAAATCATGTGATTCAACCATGGAAAATGCAAAAGAATGTATGGGAAAGGTAGATCACAAGTCAAAATCAAGAAATTTTACCTTAGATTGCTTGATTACTTGAAATCCACCAATTTTCTCTTGAATTTTCACCCTAGGGTTCTTGTTCTTTCTTTTCTTCCTTTGTTCTTGCTTTGGTCGGCCATATGAAGAAAAATGGGCTGATTTTGTGCTGATTTTAAAGCCAAATAATAAATGGATGAAAATTTGACACATGTCACCATTCCATTGATCCATGTGTCATACTTACCCATTAAGCAATCTCACTCCACCACTTAAAGTTCCTAAATTATCCATGATAATATTGGGTAAAATCCATGTGTTGGACAAGTGTTGGGTGGTGTAAAATTTCAATTTTGCCCCTAAGGTGGCAAAATGACTATTTTACCCCTATGCTCGAAAAAATGCTGAAATTAAAATTTTTCACTTCTCAAACTAAAATTATACTCCAAATGATCAATCTTAGTCAAAAATTTCATCCAACACTCACATCTTAACCTCAGGTGACAAAATGACCATTTTACCCCTAGGTCATGAAAATTCCAATTTGACTCCAAATCGGTCCTCGAACTCCGAATCACCATTTTAAGTCATTCTGGGATTTTAAAATTCTCAATTTCATCTTAAAATCTCTATTTGGACTAGGTCGAGGCTTAATTCAACTTAATTGTACCATTTGGTACAATACCATCCTTTAACGATTTTCAAGGTACCTAAGTAAGCAAACATGCATTTTTATGTAGAAATGGCATAATAAACATGTTGTCGAGCTGGGCTTGACATAATAGGTTTGCATTCATGAAAATATTACTTTTTTTAAAACATAAATGATTACCCCAATAACAGGATTTATTCGTTAAATTTGTGAAAGTAAGTTTCTTGGATAATTCCCTAGGTGAAAGACTATCCTTGGATCCCACCAGTATGATGGGCATATCCGGGAAATATCCTCAATAAAAGGTTTTCATCTGACACTATTTAGATTTTATATCATGCATTTCGTAAGCGCATCATGTACACGCCACACTCGTAAAACCAAATAAAATATTTTAATTTGCTAATAAAATAAAGGATAAAGTAAATAAATGATAATTAAGAAAACATTATGAAATAAATTTAAGAATTAAGGCTCCAATAGGATAACCTACAATTAAGTGATACTGTTCATGGAATTGGCATCACGGGGGTGTTAATCCTTCCTTGTGCATAACCGTACTCTTAAACCCAACTTTAAAAAATCGTAGACCAGTTTATTATTCTTTTGATGGACTTAAAATTAATTTAGGTCTTTGTCGATTAAAATCGAGTCAATAAGTGGCCAATCGCACTTCGAAAAAAAGATTAGTGGCAACTCTTTAAATTCCCATGTCTAGCGGTCGAGTTCGCGGACCCGCAGGTTACGACACCTTTTTTCTTTTATAGACTCCTTTTTATTTTTTAAAAAATTTAATTAAAATTAAATTATTATTAAGAGTCCATTTAGGTCATCCACAAAGAGTTATAGTTGTATCATGCTTTTCCAATAATTATCTAAATTATAATTAAATAATAAACAAATTATTTATTTAATTATAACTATTTATCCATGTCAAAATACGATTCCTCATTGCATGATCATTCTATTTTATTATTATCCATTTTTAATTAAAAAAATTAATAATACAATAAAAGAATCCTAATCAAACATGGAGTCTTATAATTTATCAATAAATTATAATTAATTATAAATAAAAAAACAAACAATTTAATTCTTTAATTATAATTAAAATCCTCCAATATTATTTTATTTAAGACAATAATTATCTTAACAAATATTTCTCATTTTAAAACAACTCTTGCCTTAAAAATATTTATTTATTAAGACAATTTTTTACTTATCAAAAATAATGTAATTAAGACAACTCTTGTCTCTATACTGTGGCCTAAATTAAGACAACTCGTATCTTAATTAAAACAACATATGTACCTTGTGTAAATTAAGACAACTCTTGTCTTAATTAAGGCAACATCTAAAGTTACCATTTTTAAACATTAATTTAATCAATTAAAAAATACATTTATTCCATCTTAAACAAGTTGAATTCTATGAAGCTAAGTGGGAAATCAATTTGGATGTAAATATTTTAAGCTCCAATAAACTTAAAATTATTCTTAATCTCATTAAGATAATTCAAGTTTATTAACTATGGAATGATTTACCATATATAGATTCATGGTTGCATTATTAGATTATCTACAATTACAAGAAATAGTCCAATATTAATATTTAATATTGGTTTTCTAATTGCAACCTTTATATTGTGAATCCTCATAACCATCCAATGAAAAAAAGTGAAATTACTATTTTACCTTTTATGTCAATTTTGTCCCTTAGTCATCAAGATATGATGAGTAGCTAATTCTTCAATCCACTAAGCCTATATTAATCATCAATATTTCTAAATCACTAGAAGTGATGTTAATGTTATGAACTTCACTTTTTGGATATATGTTCCCTGATGCTTACCTCGATTATAATCCCAACATGTGGGGTCTAGATCAATGCTATATAATGATCATGCCCATGGCATATTAAAAATTATAAGGAGACAAAACATAAGTTCACTATCCATTAGGATTATGGTTCTACCATAAGCGGATGTATAGGTGTGGGATTAAGGTTTAAGTAACGGTCAAACTTAAACTTGATTCTCACGTAATTCCAGTTCAAATTATAGTATCATTACTCGAAGTTAACTACTTCGATGATTTGAGACTCATCATTCCCTTGAAGTGAATCACATTCCTTACGTTGGAAGTAATCTTGACACTACAGTCTTAACATAATAAAGTGACCAACTTTATTATATGACTATGAATAATTTTAGATTTACTTAAAATACATGTCTCTTATGTATGACTCTTCATACAAATGAATTTTAATATCTTAATAGAATCTTGGCACTTTTATAACTAGATAATATGCTTACTTAAAACAAACTCTTTATCTTATTATCAAAATGTACTTTTATTCCAAATAAAATAAATAAAAATAAACATGAGAATATACTTGATTTTTAAAGCGCCATATTCTCAAATTCCTAACAAAAAATTCATGTGAAATCCTAAGACTAAGATTTCCCTTAGCAATAATAGAATTACCTACATTCATTCCTTCACATCCACCCTGATTACAACCTTTCGGACATAATGAATTTGTTAAAGCCACTTTATTGGAAACATAATTGCTATCCAAATTCACCCCTATCCCATTAATGTTATTTAATTTTTTAAATTTTTTTTTAAAATATACAATCAAATTTGATCACAACCTCTCCAACATTTGAATTTTGAAGAAATTCCATATCTTTTTGACTCTTCGGTGAATCAAATTTACCTTTTGAAATTGCCACGTTGGTCCTTCCAATCTTCTTTCGTGTAACAATGTCGTCATTAGAGGCCGAAATCAAATTGTTTGAATATTTTTGCAAGTTGCACAACCTCCATTATAGTGCCTCACATAGTAACACTTTCCTTACTGATCTTTAATCCAATGTAATGAAGAATTTACTTAATGTCTTCACCTTCACTAAGACCATCCCATGGCTAAAATAGCTCATACTCAAAGTCTCTTTATCTAAATTCACAAATTGGCCCCATCCACCACCAACAGCTTTGAATAAATTGAAATGCCAAACATGAATCTGAACTTCTTCAGCTTTCACCCAACACAAGTATTCTGATTTATCTTGACAAATCTCATAAAGAACAAGACTAGAAAAGCAACCTTGAAAACAGTCAAAATAGTAAGCAAGAAACACCTTTATTTCCTCCCTATTGTGGAATGTGATAATCACACGGAGACCCTTAACTGTCATAATCTGAACCTTAGCACCCTTTTCGATTAGCTCTTGTTCCACCTTTTGGATGCAAAATCCTTAATGTAAAAAGCCAGTTGCACTCATATCCAGTCATTCCCAATTAGATTTAGAAATAAATACTTGAATACCTTTTGAACCGTTTCAATTTTACCAACGTTAACGGTCTACTTTGTAATTTCACCAACCATTGAAATTTGCTTTCCCTTTGAATCATCTTTTTTCCCTTTCAAACCAATAAGTGCTTCTTTAAATGTGTACTAATTTGACTATGAAGACAACCTATGATTATCATGAATGAAACTTTTTTTCATTCCTACTTCAAAGGCTTTCTTGATAATGATTCTCTTGCCAGAGAGCACCATGTTGGAAGAATGATTGAAATATGGTTTAGCAGCGAAGTATCGAGACTTTTAGCTGAAGGTTGAAGGCTATTAGTGTTAGGTGCTTGAAAGACACTATAAGGAGTCATTTTAATAAGTTTAGTTTTTTGAGTCTTTGCTATACGGTAGTCATCTGTGTCGTTTCATTTTCTTTGGTGTATGAAGCACAACTGTTGTTGTCGTTTTGATGCAAGTCTGTTGTCTTCTTTGATTTTCTATTTTAGTTACCATTGAGCTACTCAATAATCGATGTTGGTTCAGTGTTTGATCCTATTTTCTAGTGTTATGATACCGATGCCAAATCTAAGCTTGTTAGTCTTTGATTTTTTAAATCCTTGTATAAATAATGGAATGAAATTTAAAACGCGGTGAAAAGATTTTCATTTTCCCGAAAAGCTTGTTTATGTTGAGCTTTATTATTCTCCAAATATTTTTTCTTCATTTTTCTGAGATTTTGTACTGAAACTCAACATGGTATTAGAGCGTTTCTTCTTGAGGGATTTGTGAGTTAAAATTTCTTTTCTTAAAAGTGTTAGATCTTTGCTTCTTCTTCAGTCGATGGCTATTGTAGGGTTTTTAGCGTCAACTCTTCTAATGTTTACTGACTCAAACTATTAGATTTGGGCAATAGAGATGAGGACCTATCTGAAAGCTTATGATCTGTGGGAAGTTGTTGAATCCGGTGAGGAACCAGTTCAAAGGCAGGCAAATCCAACCTTGGCGCAAATCAAACAATATAGTAAGGAGGTAGCTAAGAGCTATAAAGCCTTATCATGCCTTCAATCTGCTGTTTCAGATACTATTTTCGCTAAAATAATTAATTTTGATGATCCAAAGTCTGTTTGGAATGCATTGAAAGAGGAGTTTTAAGGTGTTGGCTCCATTAGTTTTTGATGATAATAAAACAGTCTCATTCATTTGTGTCTAATATTTCTAATTGAGTGTGCAGGAGAAAAATTATATGCAAATATATAATCAATCATTCAAATGCACATATCAAAGAGCATAGGAATAAGGAAGTCACAATTGATCAACAAGACTGAAGCCCCTTAGTCAGTTAATGAAGAGTTAGTCAGCTAAGATTTAAATCAAAAGTTGGTGGGCTAAAGAGAGTTGAAAAACAGAACCAACTTAGTCGATCAAGGAATGAATTAGTCGATTAAGTGCACACTGCCAGAACTACCAAAAATTGGGAACATAAGACAGAGACGACTTAGTCGACTAAGAGCATTGTGCCAAAAATTTTGAATTGTGCACTAGAAGATAGATTAACGGCCAGAATTGCTACTAAATTGTCCCCAACGGTCAAAAACTGTTTAACTCACATAAGAGCTGATTTTCCAAGGATAAAAGAAGGTTCCAACGGCTAAAAATAAAATGGAAGGCTTCCAAGAACACATAAAAGAGCTGAAAACCAGAAAACACTTGTTGTTCATTTACTGCACTCAACTCCCATATTTGTAATTGTGATCTGCACTTCACTTGTACCACTTAGATCAATCGTGTGATCGTAGGTACACTCTTATTACTTCTCCTCTTGTGTTCTTAAAGTGAGGGAGTCACTCTAAGGGATTTATTCAAGCTTGGATTGCTTGATTGAGTGTATAGGTTCTAACTTAGCCTTGAAAAGTTAGTTGTTGGGTTTTGGTTGATCCCGTGAAAAACCATTGTTATAGGTTGTGGTTGAGCCTTTGAAAAACCACTTTGAGTTTTGGTTGAGCCCGTGAAAAACCATTGTTGTAGGTTGTGGTTGAGCCTTTGAAAAACTACTTTGGGTTTTGGTTGAGCTCGTGAAAAACGATTGTGAAAGGTTGTGGTTGAGCCTTTGAAAAACCACTTTGGGTTTTAGTTGATCCTGGTAAAAACAATTATGAAAAATTTTGGCTAAACCTAGTAAAAGCCATTGTAAATTTTGGTGAAAGCTTGTGAATTTCACCGGTTCATAGTGGATTAGCTTGAAAAATCCTTGGTTGGATAATCAAGGTAGTGGATGCAGGTTTTGGACCGAACCACTCTAAATTTATTCGCATTGTCTACTCTGTTTTTATTTTCATTGCTTTTTAAATTAGTTCTTCAACTTGTCAAGAGCCAAGAAGTGTTATTCACCCTCCCTCTAACACATCTATTTGGGACCAACAAGTGGTATCAGAGCTAGTTCCCTGTTATTAAGGTCTAACACCCTTTGGGAGGATCTTAATGGCTCTACAAAAATCAGTGGTTGTTGAGGGATAATCAATAAACAGACCACCTCTATTTGATGGTTCTAATTATCCTTATTGGAGTACTAAGATGTCAATATATATTAGAGCAATTGATTATGAGATGTGGGATGTCATAACTGATGGAACATTCATTCCCTCAACTCTAAATGTAGTGACAAGTAAGATGATCCCAAAGCCAAGGTCTGAATGGACTGAGGCTGAAACTAAGAAAGTCCAAACAAATTTTAAGGCTATCAATACATTGCATTGTTCCTTGACTCCCACCGAAATCAACAAAGTATCAAGTTTACAATAGTTAAACAAGTGTGGGATAAACTTAGAATTATCCATGAAGGGACTTCTCAAGTCAAGGAGTCCAAGATGGCCCTATTGACCCATAATTATGAAATGTTTAAGATGGAGCCTGGTGAAGATATTACCAATATGTTAGATAGATTCACAAACATCACAAACAAACTTAGTCAGTTAGGCAAACTAATACCCGGGCATGAGATTGTTAAAAGACTTTTCAGAAGCCTACCAAAAACTTGGAAGCCTAAAGTGACTGCAATCCAAGAAGCCAAGGACCTAAATGTTATTACACTAGATGAGATTTGTGGTTCTCTCTTTATTTATGAGCTAAAACTTAAGGAAGAAGAAGAAGAAGATAGGAAGGAAGCAAAAGAAAAGAAAAAGAGCATTGCACTAAAAGCCAGCATTCTTGAAAAAGAGCTGGAAGAGCTATCCTGTGATGATGATGAAGAGTTAGCATTGGTTGCAAGGAAATTCAGGAAGCTTATGGGCAAAAGAAATCGAAGATTGGCTAGAAGAGGGTTTAGAAAAGATCAAGGTTCTTCATGGAGAACTAGAAACAAAGATGACTCCAACAAAAAGGATGAGCTAACCTGCTTCGAATGCAAGAAGCCTAGACATTTTAGGTTCGAATGCCCATTGATGAAAATTGATATTCCAAAGAAAAACAAGAAATCAAAGAAGGCAAGGGTGGCAGCTGCTTGGTCAGATAGTGACACATCATGTTCTGAAAGTGAGGAAGAAAAAGCTGAGGAAAAAGCAAATTTATGTTTGATGACACAGGATGATGAAACCGAGGTATCCTCATCTCCCTGTAATATTTTTATTGATGATTTACAAGATGGGTATGAGTGCCTTTATGATGAATTTGAAAAACTCTTTTCAAAATACAAGATTTTAAAGAAAAATACTGGATCTCTTCAAAAATGATTTAAAAAAGATAAGAGAAGAGTTTAATTCTGTTTTTGAGCAAAAAACTTTTTTGCAAGTTGAGTTAGAACACTCAAAAACAGATTTTGAAGTTTTAAAATTAGAGCTGGACAATAAATTTGAAGCTTTGCAAAAAACACTTGTTTTAAACACAACTCTTAAAAGTTTGAAAAATGAAACTTCAAAAAGAAATGTATACTACAAGAAAAATTCTGCTAATGCACTATCTAGATGTTATATTTGTAATAGAATTGGTCATTTATCATATGATTGCTTTAAGAAAAGAAGCACGCAGAAAATAAGAAAAATATGGGTTCCAAAAGGATCTTATATTACAACTAACAATCAAGGACCCATCAAGGTATGGGTACCTATAAAGAAAAACTGAAAATCTATCTTGTAGGTTGAACTGCACTTAAAGGAAACATGTTCAAGAGCTCAACTCAAGAAGAAGCAGCCTTAGTATATGGACAGTGGCTGCTTAAGGCACATGACAGGAGATGAAATGCTATTTGCTAAACTGGACAAAAGAAAAGGAGGGACCCTATCCTTTGGTGATGATTCAAAAGGTAAAATTCATGGTATAGGAACGGTTGCTAAGAACTCCCAAACTCAAATCAGTCATGTGTTATTAGTTAAAGGCTTGAAACATAATTTATTGAGCATTAGTCAATTGTGTGATAAAGGATTTAAAGTATGTTTTGATTCAAATAAGTGTGAAGTGATAGATATAAGCACTAATAAAGTCTCATTTATAGGAAAAAGATTAAAGAATATGTATGTTGTATTTCTTTAAGATCTTGAAATGAATTGTGAAATGTGTTTAGTGGCAAATGCTGAAAATGATAGTTGGTTATGGCATAGGAGATTAGGACATGTGAGTATACATACTATGTCAAAATTAATTAAGAAAAATCTAGTGTTGGACTATCGGATATAAAATTTGAAAATGATAAAATATGTGATGCTTGTCAACTAGGAAAACAAGTTAGAACATCCTTTAAGACCAAGAAGATTGTGTCAACCTCTAGACCACTTGAATTGCTACACATTGATCTATTTGGTCCAATAAGTACAACTAGTCTAGGAGAAAAATCTTATGGCTTTGTAATAGTTGATGACTACTCTAGGTACACTTTGGTTTATTTTCTTGCTCATAAAATGATGCTCTACAAGCATTTTTAAGTCATTGTAGGAAAATTGAGAATGAAAAAGGACTAGCCATAGTTAGTATTAGGAGTGATCATGGAGGAGAGTTTGAAAGTGATGAATTTGAGAAATTTTGCAATGAAAAAGGGTTGGATCATAATTTTTCTGCACCTAGAACACCCCAGCAAAATGGAGTTGTGGAAAGAAAAAACTGAACCTTAAAAAAAATGGCTAGAACTATGCTATGTGAGAATAACCTACCAAATATTTTTAGGTTGAGGTAGTGAACACAACAGCGTATATACTTAATAGAGTCTCAATTAGAGCTATGATATCGAAGACTCCATATGAACTTTACAAGGGTAGGAAACCAAATATTTCACACCTTAGGAGTTTTAGTTGTAAATGTTTTGTGTTAAATAATAGAAAACAGTCCTTAGGTAAGTTTGATGCAAAGAGTGATGAGGCAATATTTTTAGGATATGCATTAAATTCAAAGGTTTATAGAGTTTTCAACAAAAGAACTTTAACTGTTGAACAATCAATCCATGTTGTTTTTTATGAGTCCAATGCATTATAAAAGGAAATTCATGCTGATGATGATGATGTAGAGATCTTAGAAAAGCAAATGGAAGAAATGAGCTTAGAGAACAATAAGAATAATGAAGAAAGCTCACCTAGAAGAGAAAATGAAACTCCACCTCTAGAAAATTCGCAAAGAATAGAAATTCAACATAGTGATCTTCTAAGAAGTTGGAGATATGCAAAAGACCATCCACAAGAACAAATCATAAGTGACATTTCTCAAAGAGTTAAGACTAGGAGAGAAACAAGAGAGACTTGTGAGTTTTCAGCTTTCATATCTCAAATTGAGCCTAAGACATTTAAGGAAGTAGAAAAAGAGGAAAGCTGGATATTGGCCATGCAAAAGGAACTTGATTAATTCAAAAGAAATCGTGTGTGGTCATTAGTCTCTAAGCCTTTAAACCACCCTATTGTTGGAACAAAATGGGTGTTTAGAAATAAGGTAGATGAACAAGGAAATGTAGTTAGAAATAAAGCTATGTTAGTAGCCCAATGATACAACCAAGAGGAAGGAACTGACTATGATGAAACCTTTGCACCAGTTACTAGAATTGAAGCCATAAAGTTGTTGCTTGCTTTTGCATGCTTTATGAATTTTAAATTGTACCAAATGGATGTAAAGAGTGCATTTTTAAATGGATTCATGCAAGAGGAAGTGTATGTTGAACAACCACCAAGATTTGAAGACTTTGAAAAACCGGATCATGTTTTCAAACTTCATAAAGCCTTGTATGGATTGAAACAAGCTTCTAGAGCTTGGTATGAAAGGCTTTCAAAATTTCTGGTTGAAAAAGGATATGTTAGAGGTAGCATTGATTCTACATTGTTTATTAAAAGATACTTAAAGGATTTAATTGTTGTTCAAATTTATGTGGATGACATTGTATTTGGTGCAACTAATGAGGCTTTATGCAAGAACTTTGCTGAAGAGATGTAGGGTGAATTTGAGATGAGCATGATGGGAGAGTTAAAGTATTTTCTTGGGCTTCAAATCAAACAAAGTGAGAAAGGAATCTTCACCAACCAAGAAAGATACATTTAAGACATGCTCAAAAGGTTTGATCTGCTAAGGCTGAAATCAATTTGTACACCAATGAGTCCATCCACCAGACTTGATTTAGATGAAAAAGGAAAGGATGTTGATCAAAAGCTCTATAGAGGTATGATCGGATCACTTCTTTATTTAATAGCCAGTAGGCCTGATATACAATTCAATGTGTGTTTATGTGCTCGTTTTCAATCTCAACCCAAAGAATCACACATGACTGCTGTTAAAAGAATTTTTAGATACCTCATATACATAAACTTTTGACATATGGTACCTTAGAGAATCATCTTTTAGCTTAGTTAAATATTCATATGCTAATTTTACTGGTAGCAAAACAGATAGAAAGAATACCAGTGGAACCTGCCAGTTTCTAGGTAGTATTCTTGTGTCATGGTCAAGCAAAAAAACAAAATTCAGTAGCTCTGCCTACAGCTGAAGCAGAATATGTGTCTCTAAGCAGCTGTTGTGCTCAAATCTTGTGGATTAAACAACTAAATGATTATGGAATGTCAATGAATAACATATCGATATATTGTGATAATACAAGTGCAATCAACATTTCAAAAAATCTTGTGTAGCATTCTAGGACTAAGCATATTGAGATTAGGCACCATTTTGTTAGAGACCGTGTAGTGAAGGGTGATATTAAAATTGAGTCTGTGAATAGTTTTGCATCAATTAGCTGACATCTTTACTAAACCTCTAAATGAAAATAGATTTTGTGAGATTAGAAGGAATTTAAGGATGATTAATATGCAGGAGTTATAGGTAAAATTTTGACTCATACACATAAAACAGAAGGCAGTTAGTCGACTAAAGAGAATCTTAGTCAACTAAGAGTGTTCTGTCATCTTAAATAATAAGACTCATTCAGTTAAATGAAGAAGGAATAAAATAATGAAAAGAATGTGTTTAACGGGGTAATAAAGAAAAAAGAAAAACCACCCAGGAAAATAACCAAGTTTAGAGGGAATTTTTTAAATTTTGAACAATAGAAAAACTAACAGCATTTAAAGGGAAGTCAGACAGTTTTTGGAGAGATTAAACTGCCTATTAACCCATTTCCTCTACATCTTCTCCTCTGAAACCGACTCACACAAAAACAAAACCTTGTATTGAAAATCTTCCAAACCAAATGGCAAAAACCTCTTAGAGTAAAGAGATTATTGAGAAGAAGAAAGGTAAATGGCCATTGGAAGAAGGCACGGAAGCAGAAATACGAAAAAAGAAACAGAAAATTGGGTCTGCTTTAATGAGTGAAAAATCTAGGAAATCGCATAAGGAAAAGGAGTAGAAAACAGAAAAGAAGAAAGGAAAAGGAAAATCATCTAAGAAAGGTAACATTTCATCCTCCAAGTTTAGGAATAAAGCCCATGAAGATAGATACAGAAAATTAGAGAATGCCCTTATCACTTGTGGTAAATTCATTGACTGTGACAATTTTAATGAAATTTCAAAAATTCAAACAAGCTTATCGGATTATTTTGAGGAATTAAAACTGAAGGACTTCAATACATTTAAGAATCGATCCTACATTGCTAGTTTAGTTAAAGAATTTTATGCAAGTATTGCACTAGACAAGGATGAACTAGAGGAGCCTAATGAGTATATTGAGGATAGTCTGAATGTCTTTTTGAATGGAAATGAATTTGCTATTACTGCTACAGATTTAGGGAACCTACTCAAAATCGAATGTAAGGAAGGTGAGTTTGAGTTCTAAAAAAATTATGACCCCTCATCCCTGTGGGAAATTATCACCGGGAATAAAGAAAAATACTCCTTCAAAAGTAATGCCGGCCTTATTATAAGTCCTCAAATTAGGGTTTTGCATTACTTTGTTGCTCTGAACATTCATGGCAGGAGTGGAAGTTTTAGCTACATTAGCCTCCAAGATCTATGGCTAATGGAGCACGCATTTAGTGGTGTTTCACTTAACCTGTGCAAATTTATGATTGAGAGAATAAGAGGAACATGTAGACTAGAGAAAATAAATTTGCTTTATAGAAATATCATCACATCTTTGGTGCAAAAGAAAGGTATTTGGAGCTCTAAGTATGAAGCAGATAAAGTAAAATGTAGAGACCAAGCCATTTACCTTGGAAGTTTGCCTAAAATGGGGTATAAGCTAGATGGAAAAACCTTTGTTAAAATCCCCAAGGTTGCTTCCAGAAAAGAAACTTCTCTACCTACACATACTGAAGCATCCTCATCTCAATTCTCTAATGAAATGCTGTTTAACCTGCTCATGAGAATTGATGGAAAGTTGACTGACCAAGGGGCAAGAATTCAAAAAATTGAAGAAAGGTTAACAAAAATGGAAAGCAAAATGAAAGGAAAAGGAAAAATGCCATCTGAATCTACTATTGCAGATACCTTTACAACTCCTAGCTCAGCACCAGCAAGGGAAGCTGCTGAAGGCCTTACCTTCCCAGTTGAGAGTTCTAGATGTCCTACTCCTTAGGATAAATATGCTGAACCAATGATTGACCTTGAAGTTGAGCTTGAAAAGGAAAATGGATCAGATAAAGGAAGTGAAGTTCTTGGATCTCTTGATGGCACCTCTTCACCTATTCAAGATCCATAACCAAAACCTCAACCATCTCCTCCACATTTTGAAGAGGTTTCAATCATGGTCTTTTTCATCAAATGGTTCATGGGGAGAAAGTTGAGAAAGAAGCAACTCAAGCAAAAACACAGCAAGCCACATCTGCACCAGCACAGACAGTAGAGAAGTAGACTGGGAAAAGAAAAGAGAAAACTACTGCAGCACCACAGACTAAACCAAAACCACTTGGTAAAGGCATCAAGAGAATGGTAACCAAGACAAAATTCCTTAAAAGAAGAGAATCCTCCAAAATTGCTGAAAAGGCTAAACCAGCAACTATATTTTCTCCTCAAGAACCTTAGGAAGTTTCTGACAAATCCTCACATGAACCTTCACCACAAAAGTCACCACCAGAACCTTCTCTTGAACCCCTAAATGTCAAATATTTCACTGATGATGAATTCTCTCCCTCATTCTCTTCATAAGACAATTAAGCATCTTTGAGATTTGATGATGACAAAATGGGGGAAAAGTGGAAAGCTAAGGGAAAGGGAAAATAAATTAAAAAAAATGTTAGGGTAGAGGTACCAGAAACCTAGGAAAAATTTAGGATGTTGAATATGACTAGGTTGTCTATGGTAGTTTGTTGAAAATTGGATACTAATCATTATGCTAAGACACTGTTTATTTATTTTGTTTTGTAATGTGTTGAAAACTTCTGTTGCTAATGATTGATGCTGAAAACATGTTGAGAACTTATTCTGATAATGTACTGAAAACTTATGATATTTTGGTTGGATTGTGATTGAATGAAATGCTAATAAGCTGATGATTGAATATTTAAAGATGTTATTGAGTTTTTGCTTATGCTTTGGTGCTGACATTGAGCTGATATGCTGATAATTAATTATTGATATGATATTGTGAGTAAAATTTGGATGAAAATAAATATGAATGCTGATATTTTTGACTAGATGGTTTATGGCATATAGCTTTGCAATGAACTAAGTCTTAACACAATATGACAGACAGTAAGTTGAAATAGTAATAATGTTCTGTCACTCTGTCACTTACTGCTTATTATTCCATAAGCCTGTATAAATATATTTTGTCATAAATTTGAACCCTTACATGTCATTTTCTGTATGATAAGAATAAAAACATGCTGAAATGAATAATAAAACTATGCATACACTAAGGGGGAGCACACACTTAGGGGGAGCAATCCTCTATTTTCTACAGAACTAAAATGAATAAAAGGACACTGTGCTGTTAATCAAGGAATGTTTTGTCATCATTAAAAAGGGGGAGATTGTTGGCAACATTAGGCTTTGATGATAATAAAACTTTCCCATTCATTTGTGTCTAATATTTCTAATTAAGTGTGCAGGACAAAAATTGTATGCAAATATGTAATCAATCATTCAAATGCACATATCAAAGAGCATAGGAATAAGGAAGTCACAATTGATCAACAAGACTAAAGGCCTTTAGTCGGTTAATGAAGAGTTAGTCAGCTAAGATTTAAATCAAAAGTTGTTGGGCCGAAAAGTGTTGAGAAACAAAATCAACTTAGTAGACCAAGGAATGAGTTAGTCGACTAAGTGCACACTACTAGAACTACCAGAAACTGGGAACAGAAGATAGAGACGACTTAGTCGACTAAGATATCGGGTAGTTGACTAAGAGCATTCTGCCAAAAATTTTGAATTGTGCACTAGAAGACAGATTAACAGGCAGAATTGCTACTAAACTGTCCCCAACGGTCAAAAACTATCTAACTCACATCAGAGCTAATTTTCCAAGTATAAAAGAGGGTTCCAACGGCTAGAAATAAAATGGAAGGCTTCAAAAAACACATAAAAGAGCTAAAAAACCAGAATACACCTACTGCTTATTTACTGCACTCAACTATCATATTTGTAATTGTGATCTGCACCTCATTTGTACCACTTAGATCAACCGTGTGATCATAGGTACACTCTCATTACTTTTCCTCTTGTATTTTTAGAGTGGGGGAGTCACTCTAAGGGATTTATTCAAGCTTGGATTGCTTGATTGAGTGTATAGGTTCTAACTTAGCCTTGAAAAGTTAGTTGTTGGGTTTTGGTTGATCTCGTAAAAAACCATTGTTGTAGGTTGTGGTTGAGCCTTTGAAAAACCACTTTGGGTTTTGGTTGAGCTCGTGAAAAACCATTGTGAAAGGTTGTGGTTGAGCCTTTGAAAAACCACTTTGGGTTTTAGTTGATCTTGGTAAAAACTATTGTGAAAGGTTTTGGCTAAACCTGGTAAAAGCCATTGTAAAGCTTGGTGAAAGCTTGTGAATTTCACCAGTTCATAGTGGATTAGTTTGAAAAATCCTTGGTTGGATAATCAAGGTAATGGATGTAGGTCTTGGACCGAACCACTCTAAATTTCTGCACACTGTCTACTCTATTTTTATGTTCATTGCTTTTTAAATTAGTTCCTTATCTTGTCAAAAGCCAAGAAGTGTTATTCACCCCCCGTCTAGCACATCTATTTGGGACCAACATAAGTAAATGATAGGACTAGAATGATTCAGGTTTTAAATCTGTCTTGAGAATTTGGGCTACTTAGAATGAAAGAGAGTGAAAGTATTCTTGAGTACTCAGATAGAGTGTTAAAGTGGTTAATCAACTAAGATTATTGGGGGAAGAGGTTATGAAGAGAAGAATAGTAAATAAATTCTTGATTAGTCTTTCAGAGAAATTTGAAGCTAAGATATCTTCTTTGGAGGATTCAAGAGATTTTACTAAGATTTTTGTGATTGAGTTGATAAATGCTTTGTCAGTTCAAGAACAAAGAAGAGCTTTGAAAAATGAGAATGTTGTCGAAATGCTCTAGTAACTAAGATAAAAAACTTGAATATGAAAGCTGGTAGTTCAAAGAAGAATGAAAGTAAAGGAAGCAAGACTAGAAATGATAAGCAAAAGAAACAGAGAGATAGGTTTGATCCTTGTCCTTATTGCAAAAAGAGAAATCATACCAACAAGTATTGTTGGTATCGTCCTAATATGAAATGTAGAGCTTGTCAGCAATTAGGACATGTAGAAAAAGTTTGCAAAGCTAAGAAGTCAGATGCTGAAGGTTAGGCTGCTATAGCAGAAAAGATTGAGGAAAAAGAAATGTTACTGTTTGTTGCCAATCCAACTGAGGAGTCAGGTAACAAAGATGTATGGTTGTTGGATAGTGCCTATTCTCATCTTATGAGTGGTAATAAAAGTTTGTTTATTGATCTGGATACTAGTTTTAGAGCTAGAGTTAAAATTGGAAATGGTGAGTTATTGATTGCTAGAATTAGTACTATAGTAGTTGAGATTGTGTCAAGTATAAAGCATATAGCTAATGTGAGTTATGTACCAGATGCAGATCATAATAGTGTTGGACAGTTAGCTGATTGTCACTATACTTTACTGTTCAAAGATAAGTTCTACACAGTGTTTGACCTAGCTGGTTGTGAGATATTGAATGTAAGGATGAAAAACAATTATTATCATTTGAATTTAAAGGATGCTGAATAATTTGTTATGTATGCTAAGCAAGATTTGTCTGATGTTTGGCACAAATAAATAGGGCATGTAAACTTTGGTTCACTGATAAAAATGTCTTCAAAAGTGATGGTTGATGGTTTGCTTGAAATAGTTAAACCAGACATGCTGTGCAAAGTTTGTTAGTATGGTAAACAATGTAGAAAGCTTTTTCCAAAGGAGAGAAGTTGGAAGGCTAAAAAAAAGCTTGAGTTGATTCATTCAGATGTGTGTAGTCCTATGAAAACCTTGTCATTGAATAATAGTAGATAATATATTCTGTTTATTGATGATTGGTCAAGGTATAGTTGGATTTTTTTCATGAAGCAAAAGTCTTAAGCCTTACAACACTTTTCCAAGTTTAAGGTAATAGTTGAAAACTAGTCTGAGATGAAGATCAAAGCTTTGAAAAGTGACAATGGATCTGAGTCCACTGTTGCTGAGTTTGAAGCATTTCTATCTCAGTTTGGTGTTGAACATCAACTGATTGTTACCTATTCTCCTCAGCAAAATGGTGTGTTAGAGAGAAAGAATAGAACAGTAGTTTAGATGGCAAGGTGTTTACTGTTCCAAAAATGTACCAAGGGTATTTTGGGTAGAAGTAGTTAACATTGCAAAATTATTTGCTTAATAGAACCTACACTAGGGTTTTGAATTTCAAGACTCCTTATGAGATGTGGTTTGAATGTAAACCATCTGCAGCTCATTTGAAAACCTTTGGTTGTGTTTGTTATGCGAAGGTACAAGATGAAAAGAGATCAAAATTGGATGCAAAATCAGTTTTAGCTATTTTTGTTGGTTACAGTGAAAGTTCCAAAGGCTACAGGTTGTATGATGTTAAAACAACGAAGGTTTTTATTAGTGGAGATGTTATGTTTGATGAAGGTTACAACTAGATTTGGGATGTTTCTACTATAGAAAGTTCTAATAAGGTTATTACTAGTAATGGAGATCAATTTGAAGTTGAGATTGATAGTTCTTCTGATATTGAAGATGAAAGAAATGCTGTCAAGGGTACCAAGACTTTGTAAGATTTCTATAGCAAATGCAACTATCTAGTTTTGTTAAAGTCAATACTAATCAAAACTGGAGGAAAGCTATGAATGCAAAAATGAAGATGATAGAGAAGAACAATACTTGGGTTCTTGTTGATAGACCAAATAACCAACATGTTGTTGGGGTAAAGTGGATTTCAAAACTAAGTTGAATCTAGATAAGTCAATCAACAAGTATAAGGCCATATTGGTTGTAAAAGGGTATGCTTAAGCCTATGGTATAGATTATTTTGAAACTTTTGCTCCAGTTTTTATTGCCCTGTCTATTAAGGAAAATTGGAAAATATTCCATTTGGATGTGAAGTTAGCTTTCTCAAATTATGTGGAATAGCTAGAAGGCTATGTGAAGAAGGGTGTAAAAGAGAAAGTTTATAAGTTGATTAAGGCTTTTTATGGTTTGAAACAAACTCCAAGTGCCTGGTATGATCGAATAGATAAGTATTTCAGAACTCAAGGCTTTATCAAGAGCTTTAATGTGCATACATTGTACATTAAGAAGTTAGATGATGCATTGATTCTTATTGTAGCAGTGTCTATAGATGATATGTTAATTACTGGTCCTGATATTGCCTATCTTGAAGAATTTAAAGCTCAAATGATGAAGGAGTTTGAATGACAAACTTGGGGATCATGTCTTATTTTTTGAGGATGGAGATTATTCAATTGTTTGATCATATTGTGTTGCATCAAGTAAAATATGCAAGAGATTTGCTGAAGAAGTTTAACATGGATTCTTGTAAAGCTGTAGACACTCTTTTGTCAATAGGAATTAAGCTGATTAAAGAAGATGAGTCTGGATTAGTTGATGGAAAACTACACAGGTGCATGGTAGGTTCTTTGTTGTACTTGTCAACGACAAGGCCAAATATCATGTTTGCAACTAGTCTGCTTTCCAGGTACATGCAATCTCCATCAAATCAACATTTTATTACTGTTAAAAGGATACTTAGGAATGTGAAAGGTACAGTGGATTTTGGTTTGATTTACAAAAGAGCTGAGAGTAGTAAGCTATTGAGATATAGTTATAGTGACTAGGAAGAGTCATTTGAAGACTCAAAGAGCACAAGAGGATATTGCTGATATTTTGGTAGTGGAGTTTTCTGCTGGAATTCTAAGAAGCAGGATGTTGTGGCTTAGTCTTCAACTAAAGCTGAGTGTATAGCTTTAGCTACTACAACTAATCAGGTAGTGTAGTTGAGAAAGTTACTTTATGATCTTGGTTTTAAGCAAGATGAAGCTACTATGATTTATGTGGATAATCATTCTTCCATTGCCATTGCTAAAAATCCAGTCCAACATGGGAGGACTAAACATATTAAGGTGAACTATCATGCACTTCAAAAAGCTGTTAAAGAAAAAGAAGTTCAGCTTGTTGTCAGTTAAAATTCTACTACGCAAGTATATGTATCGAATAAATAGTATATAAGCAAGCAAAGTATCGATCTCACAGAGAATTGATCTAAATTTTACAAAGTACTAGAATTAGAACAATTTAATCTCATCCAAATAATCAATATAAAATAACTAAATTAATTAACTAAAAATAATTAACCAAAATTTAAACTAAAAAGAAAAATCAAAATAATAATAACTTGAGTAAAAATCAAATCAAACAAGCCTAGGATTACAATATCCCTCACACTTCATCTAAATCTTAACTCTCTTCCTTGACTTATTTCAATTGGTTGAATTGCTAACCTAAAGTCTTCAATTATTTATAAAGGTCTCCCGACTCATCTTATAAAAATATCTATTTTAACCCAAACACTATATCCTATGTTAATTGAAATTAAAAAAGATTCATTAAATTCAAGCTCTAATCTGGCTACATATGGCCTATAGGTATATCCCTATCCTATACGCAAATCAATTAATATGATCATATACTATCCTTATTTTAGTCTACACTAAACTCCCTTTCCCAAGTTTGCTTAGGTTCTTAGATCAATTTTATTAGTGATCAAGCATTTAAAAGCATTAGGAACAAATTGGAATAAACAATTCAAATCCCATTAAAGATAAACAAGAAAGAGATTAAAAATTTAGATTACATGTGAGTTCAACTGCAATCCTAGAGAAAGAGAATTAGCTACTTATAATATCTTATAAAAACTTCATCTAATGAAAATTAGCCATTAGTCCAAGTCAAAGAAAATAAAAAAAAACATAAAAGTAGAGAGAGAAAATTAATAATTGAAGCTTTGTGATCTTGATTCTCCTTCCAATTCTTTTTGCATTCTTGCTTTGTTTTTTGCTTTTTTTCTCTAGAGAAATTGCTTGTTGCCTCTTCCCAGAAACCTCTGAAAAAGGCCCCTTAAATAGCCTTCAAAAACCTTAGCTTCCAAAATCCCGTAAGCTTGTTATTTTTGGAAAATGTGTTGAGTGCCACGACTCTCATTTCCCTGAGTCGTGGCTCTCAAAGGTTCTATCTCAATTTTGTTCTTCTAATTCAGTACTTTCAGATTGATGAACATTTCGACCACCTTTTGATTAGATATGGGCGAAGTTGTAATTATCAAAGTTGTAGTCCTACCTCTTAGCTTTCTAATGGTCTAAAAATCATGTCATTTGGACTTCTGTAGTGGGAGATATACTTGAAAAACTGAACATATGCAAATAGAGCACCAATCCATTATGCGATTTTCTTCACCAATTGAAATTATTTTTTATCCTACTCCTACAAAAATATAAAAATAAATATAAATAACATAAAATTAACATTATTAACTTAAAATAAACATTTAAACATAAATTAAATTAAACTAATAAAATAACTAAAAACACCTAAATCTAATCCTAAATCTAGTCTAACTTAGACTAATTAGGTATTTAATCCCCCATTAAATATATGTATTTGATGCATACATCACTTTTTCATTGTTCTACTGAGTTTCAAATTGCAGATATTTTTACAAAAAGCCTTAGTCGTGAAAAGCTTGAGTTTTTGAGATCTAACTTGGGAGTTCACTAGATATTCAATCAGGGGAGCATGTTGGAAGAATGATTGAAATCTAGTTTAGTAGTGAAGTATCGAGACTATCAGCTGAAGGTTGAAGGCTATTAGTGTTAGGCACTTGAAACACACAATCATCTGTGTCATTTCATTTTCTTTGGTGTATGGAGCACAAAGGTTGTTGTCGCTTTGATGCAAGTCTGTTGTCTTCTTTGATTTTCTATTTTAGTTACTGTTGAGCTGCTCAAGAACCGATGCTGGTTCAGTGTTTGATCCTATTTTCTAGTGTTATGATATCGAGGCCAAATCTAAGCTTGGTTAATGTTTGATTTTTCAAATCTTTGTATAAATACTGGAATGAAATTTAAAACAAGGTAAAAAACTTTTCATTTTCCAGAAAAGCTTGTTTCTGTTGAGCTCTATTCTTCTCTAAAATCTTTCTTCTTCATTTTTCGGAGATTGTGTTCTGAAACTCAACACACCATTCAATCACCAAGTTGAACTACTATCATTTGTTCCCTCTCAAACCGATACTTTACAAATGCGAAATTGAAACTTCTTTTTTGATAGCTACATAGAACAAATACATCCATAACCACATCAAATTGATCAAAAACTATCTTGATGCTAACCCACGACATTCCTATAACCAAGTTATCAACAAAAACTGTGAAGAATGATCACCTCCATCGTGCTAACTTAGATTGTTCGCTATCTCTATTGCCCTTAAACTCTTGCTACCTGAAACCATAGCTGCTCCATCTCCTCCATGCCTATTTGGAATAAAAACTCTTAGTTCTTTCTCTCATTTAGGGTGAAGATTTAGTGCACTTGTTGACTTTGGTAATCTTTTATTTGATTATTTAAATTAATCCCATGAAAAAAATATTCTTCACCTCCCCATATTTTTTTCTTCTTTTTCTCTTAATTGAGACTTATATTTATTCCCCAATTATTTTTTACGATTAGAGTCCAAAGAATATTTTTATTTTGGGATCAATTTATCAATATAATTTAAAATTTTATAAGAATAAGAAAATTTAAAAAATTAAAAATCAAAAAAGAGAAAACTGGAGAGTAAAATATATTTCTGCATGTAATCATTTGAATCTTAATAATAAAAAATAAAATTTTAAATTATAATGCCGTAAATTTATCATGATAAGAAACATAAGGATAAATGAATTTAAATAATAAAAGTTATTAAGAGAAAAGAAAAAAAACAAAATGGAGAGGCAAAATATATCTGTATAATCTATGACATATTTTAACCCTAAGTTTATATGGTTCTGTTTTTCTTAATTTTTTCTTTCTTGTGTTAAATTTTTTTATAAAAAGTTTATAGTAATATACAATAAATTGAAAAAAATTATACATTTGATAAAAAAAATTATAATTTTGAAAATAATAAAAATTACAACCCTAGCAACATATACAATGTTCGCAAGTAGATGCAAAGCATTTATTTAGTTGATACCTTTTCCATATATATAAAAAATCAAAAAGGCCAGGGAAATTCTATCACATAAGTTTGGTCATTACAAGAAGAAACATTGTCGAAGTTGATTTTGCTGGAATTCAACCTCATGCTTAAACATGAAATTAAAAATATAATGCAGAGGAAAAATAAACTACAATTTAATTAGAGAAACAGCTGAATCCTACAGGATCAATGTTCACATTTTTTATATAATTTTCAAATTAATTATGAATATTCATAAGTTTAAGAGTTACATATCTTGTTCTAAATATCGTAATCAAGAGTCAATTAAATCCAAAAATACTTGTGATGAAGCAAGTAACCCGAAAAAGAGAATAAGACAATCTAAAATCCTATAGTCGAAATCTTTTGCTTCTTTACCTTTAGGATTTGTCAAATCTTCAGCCACCCAAGTGTTTAGCCTTTAGCAGTAATCCACACAATAACCGAATAAGACCGTCTCAAAGGTAGGATTTTACTTGTGCTAGCAAGTTTGTTTCTAAAACAAAAAAACCAAAAATTCTTCCCGAATTTTATTTCTATCAAACCAAAAAACTATTTTTCTTTTCTTATTTTTATGAAATAGCTAAGAACTGGTTGGAGGCTTATAGTTTTAGTTAGATAACATATCATATTTATATAGCCAAACTAAGTTGCAATCCTAGATACAATAGTTGTATTTTAATTCAATTAAGTTTTTGTGAACTTAATTAATTTCCCACATTTACTTTGGTCTATTCCAATTAAGTCCAACTTAATTGATTATCCTTATTTAATCTCAATCATGTCACTTAATGTGTGTGACCTACTAGGCTTTTAACATGTTGAAAATAAATATAAACCCTAATCAAATATCAATTTAATAATTGATTTATATTTATAGATCATGAGTAGCCTTTAGCAATATCTCATAACCACCCAAATGTTAGAGAGTTAATTAAAGAATTGGACAAAGCCTTTAAGTGATAAGCCTTTTAGTGCAATACAGTCCTTTCATCAAATATCCCAGATATGTCATTAAGCATGGCTTGGTGTGTACTTATGACATTCCATATTAGTTCTCATAATTCATGACTAACATTATGAATTTAGGAAACTAACTTTTCAAAAATTCATCATGCTTTGGTCGAAGACTTTATACAAGTTAATCAAGAATTGAGAACAAGTGAGATACATCCCCTCATATCACTTGAGGTGATGAATCCTCTCTTGACCACTCATTCAGCTTTGCATGTTTCATGAGATACCCAAAAATTACCCTATTTGGGCATCTGGTCGCCTCCAAACCCATAGAGATGAAATCAAAGTATGTCATTCCCCATACAAGATGACCTAGTGTATCAAGTCTGAGGATTACTTTCATGACTATCACATGAGAACATATTCCATAAACACTTGAGTGAAATACCAAATGGAGTTCACATAGCAACTCATATTCAGTGAACTTGTTCTTTAACAAGCACCCACATGTTATCCTTAAGTATCCCATATACTTTAAATTATAAGATCAATTGCTTACTTCCCAAGTAAAGAGGCTTAACACGTTCTAATCTTTGAGCATTTTCAATGCCCTATCTTGATAGTAGAATAATAGGAACAATTTTAGGAATATGGCTTTGATGCACAGTGATCTCATAATTATAACAACTTTACAATTCTTTTGCAAGTCCTTTATGTTCCATAAGCTTCATGCAATTAGTACTTAATAACTTCTTATTATTGCATTAACATGAAGGAAAAACTCTATCACATATAGTTATGTGATTAAGTATGCATTAAATGACAATATATATTTCTTGACCAATCCAATTGGCTCAAGGGCATATACCAACAATCTCCCACTTGCAGTTGAACCATTTGCTAACGTATCCAATATCAAACTCTTTCACTTAGTGTTTGTGTCTTTACTAGGACAACCCAAATTACAATATTTGAGAATATGTTAATTTATATGTTTGACAATCTCCATTGTCATAATCGAAATCCTAATTTAGATCACAACGAGACCTTGATTCCATTATTATGGCTCTTGTTGTTATTTTAATAGCTTGAAATCATTTACTAGTTCATTAAGCCAATGACCCAAATATCTCTTATTTTGTAGCCTAAACAAAAGATTTGTATCTGATTATAGATATAATCATGAAGTTATCTCTTGTTTTGGAACCATTCCAATACAATTGCTTAATCATGACTTTATGTCATTTTTAACATTTAGGATTATCTCTATGTTAAACTCTTTTAACATGTCATCCTAAATTCTTTTGTTAAGTCCCCTTTTAGGCTCTAACTCTTTAATCCCATTTTGTTTTTCTTAGACTGGCAAATGTATCTTATACACTTTTAATGAGTAGCTTATCTTACTCCCACTAACCATATGATTTGCACAAAATATCTCTATCTTTTTTAATGTATTCAACTACTTTGAATTTATTGAATAAAGATTATTATTCAATCATTCATGTTGGATCATTTAGAAGACTCATCTTATATGAGTAGCGCATCAATATGCATCCTACTAATGGTTTGTATTCAATGGATTCATTTCATGAAATATGCATCTTTATGCATCCTATGAAATCAATCTTTGTGCATAGATCTTATCTATTAGATTTCATAATTTCATGACCTTTGACCTTTAAAGTGTCATTAGCTCCCACTATTTCTATCATGTATAGAAATCTTACCAAGTAACCTTATGTGCTTTCTCTTGGGATGTTATATCTATAACTTTTATGTATACTTACATATTATAAGTTGTTCATCATTGATTATGGGATGAAATCCTCTCAAAAGTTAGCTCATGCGATTACCTGGGTTTGGAATGCTTTGTGATTCATCTCTTATGAATTCAATATGATAATCAATTGTTATTTACTTCTAAGCAATCTTAATATAGATATTTTATCTCAATAAGAATGCTCATTAACTAAATGTGTTCATAATCCTATTATGAATTTATTGAGTTAGAACTCAATTTTATCTAAGTCGTCTCATTAATTTCCTTTTTGATTCATTATAAAAAACAAATAATCTCACAATGATCTTATCATTATGACTTAGCATTGATTATCATATACGCAAAGTTATTCTTAAAGATAAATAATTTAGAATAATTTCAAAATAAAATGGGATATAATGTAAATATATAAATATATATAAGTTAAGCATCTCATGCTAACAAAATATAAATCTATGTTTCCTAAACATAAAATAAAATATTCGGTCATAGGCCTAAAACCAAACATCTCATCTTGGCAATCATGCCATGAAAACATTCAATGTTCTAAAATTATTTATTGTTCCATAATCTAATCTAGGTTGACAAGCTTGATCACCATTAACTGAGGTTGTTGCCTTCATGGTCCTATTTTTCACTACTCTTTGTCATTAGTTCCTTCAATATATCATACATCTTAAAACCATTAATAAATGGTAAGGTATCATATACTAAGTAATGAAAATAAATCATCATGTGACTCATACCTAAAGTGGAAACTTCCTTTTGTTTCTTCCCTTTGATGGATTCAAGATAATCCTTGCAATTGTGCCTCCAATGCCCTAGCTTACCCAAAAATGGCATTTGTCGTTGTCCCTATCCTTCTTCACTCCTCTAGTAGGCTTCATACCTTTCAAAGTTGATGCTTTTTCACCCTTGTTTTTTCTTAGAAAATTTTCTTTTCTTATTTTAATTTTTCTTAGAAGAGACAAGATAAACTGAAGGCTTCTTTTTCGCAATGGTGTTCTTAATTTGTGTAAGCATATTCAATAAGCTTGATAAGGTTACCTCAATCTTGTTCATGTTGAAATTCAACGTAAACTGTGAATAGCACTCTAGTAGCGAGGAAAGTATAAGGTCTATGCTCAAATCATGATCCATAACCCAACCTAATTGCTCAAGTCGAGTAATATACCCTATCATCTTAAGCACACGAGGCCTTGTTGGGCTTCCCTCAGACATCTTACATCGAAACAATTCCCTTGAAATGTCAAATCTCTCTGTGCAACTTTCCTTATTGAACATTTATGTCACGACCCAAAATCCGGGTCATGACTGGCGCATGGGCCCAATGGACATAGTCCACTAAGTCCAAGCAAGCCTATCGATTTATCCTACTCCTCATTCCATCAAATATTGCTAAGTCACGAATTATAACTTTAAATCAAAATAGTAATAGACATTTCCAACTCTTATTGGTATTACTCATTTAAAATATACATACATCGTCTACAACATGTGTCTTAATAATTTACATCAAGTTTGTCTATACATCTCAAAAAGAAGACTCGATTTTCAGCGGAGGGACTCGGACGAATGTACAGCTACTGAATGCCGAGACACCTACCAAAATATGGATACAAGTCTATAAGGACACCTCGTCCTAGTTACCGACTACCTCGTGATCTGAAAACATGAAGTTGAAAATGGTGAGTATAAACCCAGTGAGTGAACAAGAAAGGGAACAAACATACCGTAAGGAATCTTTAATGAAATCATGATGCATTCTTTTTCAAAACAATGCAATTTATTTCTATTCTTACTAAAAACCCTTCATCAAGCCCTTAATTGATTGATCATTGAAAATATGAATCCATACACAACGAACCATTTGAAGAATGAAAGCTTCAATGATACGTAAGCAAGTCAAATATGACAACGAATCTTCATTGCAGCGGAAAGGCATTCTCGCTGCAGGGTAGCTGCAGCGAGAATGAATTTTCATTGCAACGACGTTGGGATTTGGTTATTAATCGACCGAGGGTTTCTCAATTGGCCGAGGATTTCTCACTAAACCTCTTCCCTTTAAACTTAACTCATTTAATCCTTAATGTAGGAAGTCCATGCTCTGATATGGTAGTAAAAAAGTGAAAGATAGGGCAGCAATTAGACAAGATAGGAAACCAAAACAGAAGGTTTTTCATTGCAGCGAGATTCTTTCTCGCTGCATTGAAATTTCACTGATGAAATAGAGAGTTTTTCGCTGGAGCGAGATTCTTTTTCGCTACAGCGAGAAGCTACAGTGACTATCTTGCTGCAGCGAAATACATTCTCGCTACAACGAGAACCAGTTTTGGTGAAGGTTCTCAAACCTGAGAGTTTCTCGTTACAGCGAGAATGAATTTCGCTGCAGCGAAAACAAAGCAACAAGGGAAAAGTTTCCCCACACTCAACAAAAAGGCCATCCTGCTAAACCAACAAAATCAACATACAGCACATGAAAATTCCCAAAGTACAATGTATCAAATTTTTCATATATGTCAATCATATATCACATTCATAAGTTTTCATTTCATAAGTCTAGATACGCATAATTACATAGATAAACATCAACATCATCATAAACACACCCGGCTCATGTACATCCCCCCACATCATGCACATAGCCGGCACCATCGTGTGCATCCCCCCACATCGTGCACAATTAGTGCCATCGTGTACATCCCCCCACATCGTGCACATGGGCACTATCATCATCCACCTCTCACGCCACCATCATCACTGGCATGTGCATCCCCCCACATTGTGCACACACTCGGTTACAGTCATTATATATAATATCATTCATCATGCACAACACACACATTTATATATCATCATACTACAATAGTGCATGAATCCATAACATTTACATATCACAATATAAAACCATTTTGCAAAAGCTTGTTCCCAAGGCATTTGTCTTTATGAAAAACTTGATAATTCATTCAAATGGGTGGTAAATACATTATATTTCCCAAAACAAGTTTTGAAGGCAGTCCACTCACCAATTGATTGTAGAGCCTTTAGATGACTCTAATTCTTTTAATTGTCCAAATAAGATGATGGGGCTTCCTTAGAACCTAGGATCACATTAGCATAAGCAATAGGTCAATTTACACACTATGAACGCTAAAAGCTATCTCTAAACTAGCTTTCAATTGCCACATTAAATGGCCATCTATGTTCACTATCTTAATCACTAAAAGTAATGAACATACTCAACAATAAACAGCTCATAAATCCCAATTACTAGCCATTTTTTGTAGCTAAAAATCAAGCTTAATTCATCACTTACCCTAAGGCTCTTTTGTAGTCAAATTCTCTTCCAATTGCTTCCAAATCAATGGAGTAATTCTCTATTTCTCTCTCTAAAATGCCCAACTAGTGAGAGAAAGTATGAAAACCAAATTTGTGAAGGGTTTTAAAGTGAGAGGATGAAATAGCACAAGGGTTTATGGAAGAGTGCACTAAAAAAGCATGAAGATTGAAGCTAGTGAGAGAAAGTTATAGAAGCTTGAAGAAAACTCCCATGGAGGAATTGAAGAAACATGAGAGAGAAGAAGGGAAGAAGAAGACTAGCTACTGGAAATTCAAGAAGGTGCTAGAAATTTCAAGATATTTATAGGCCAACTTATCCATTCCCATAAAATTACGAAAATGCCCTTCCACCAATTAACTTACTCTCCTCCAATCGTTTATGCAATATTTTTATTCTTTTAACACTGGGACAAGATCCATAATGGTCTAGACATGTTCGGGTTCATAAAAACTTAAAATTTTAACCCCAGGTGAAAAATGACCATTTTGCCCTTACCTTGAAAATTGTCAAAATTTTGGTTTTTTTTTCATTTTACCCTTAATTTCACCATCCATTTATGGCTTAGGCTGACTTAGACCATAATATTGTTTAAAAACCTTACTTTTATGGGTTTACTAAGGAAATGATGAAATTACCCCTGATAAGGGATATCGCGTATATTTCCCTTTACAAGTCTATAAAGGTCAAGGTCTCATAATTTCTTTAAGGTTTAGGATAGTATCTAGGGCAATCGTAGCTTCATGTTGCTTTTGACGATCTGGAGCCATACTAGCCAACATCATATATGTGGCTTGCTCGAGATCATCTATATAATAAACTCTATAGGATTCTTTTTTCTCATTTGTAACACCATCTCTAGGTTCCTCAAGAACATGACCATTTAAGACATAAGTATTTTTCTCTTGTTTCAAGACAATCTTGATATTGCAGAACCAATTAATGAAATTTGAGCCTATCCACTTGTTTGCATCAAGTATGCTTCTAAGTGACAAATTGTTCATCATGATCGATTTATATCCTATATAAACCAACATATATAAAGCTTAGTCATTAATGCAAATTATGTAATCATAAAGACAAAGTTTTAGAATCTTATTTGATTATTCTCAATATTTTATCAAAATAGTAGCCTTCCCCTAATATTTCGAGAAATTTAACCTTTAAATTTCTTATTAAGCTACAACCCCTTTCATCCCACTATGACTCTAAGTGACTCAACAAACCATAATAAAACTAATTAGGTAGATAACTTTGCTTACCAATTGTATCTTATACAACTCCTAAATCGATTAGGTGACAACTCCTTGTCTAAATGTATCATATACATTTTGCCTAATTATGCCTCTAATACTATGTGGTCATGTGTGATACATCCGAACAACATGGTATTAGTTGAGTAAGACTCACCAATAACTCAAACGTACTCGAGCAAAAGTTTTGCCTTGAGTGACTTAACAAGCCTCTAATTAAAAGATCAGCTTAGAGATCTTGTTATATGGTGGAAGGTAACTTTTTGCTCAATATATTAATGAGGGATTTTATTTATTAATTCATTAATTAAAGTCTCATTGATTTGACGTTGTTGACATGCATAGCATTTATCGCATTTCACATATATCATATATATATATATATATATTGAATTATAAATCTATAACATGCCAACTATTAGGATGATTATAGAGTTTACTAATTCTAATTTCCTAGAGCCATTAAGGAAATAAGTTGATCAAATTCCTAGGGGATTTTACGAACATTGCTTTCAAGCTTTGCTTGTAATCTCCTTAAATCTCCATGGCATCTTTGGATCTCCATGTTCAAGTTACAAAAATTTTCTTATCTAACCCTAGTTTTACACTTTGATGTAACTAATTATATTTTATAATCAAGAAACCTCGAGTCACATTCGAGGGGAGTTAGGTAAGAAAAGAATTTTACAACCCAAAGAAAATAGAGATAAGGCAGGATGCTCTAACCCTGTTTTAAAATAAATACCGTGAAAAATAAATTTAACTATCTGTGACCTAATCTTCTAAAGTCTAAGTCCATAATCATCCTCATGCTTTATAATCACAATCAAAAGCATAGAAATAAATGCAAGCTCAATGTCACTTGGTGATCTTGCGTGTTATTTGAGAAAAGTATCAATTAACTCATTTAAAGTGCTAGACTCAAATTATTTGGTATTGTTTTATTTCAATTTAGTGCTTAAGAAATTCTCATTTTCAAAACACATAAAGCAAACATTTTACTTCTTTTGCTTAAATAGAATTTCATTGAAATAAAACTTTCCATTCTAATTCTTTCCATAATTAAAACTCCTTTTAATTTTGGAAATCTCTTTATTTTAGGTAAACTTCTTAAAATATATTTAAGACAACATTTTAATTTCTAACATTTAGAATATGGATTAGTTTCCTAAATTGTATCTTGTTCAAGTTACCTAATTGGTGACTTAACAAATTTTGAAAACTTCTAGTCAAACCAAAATTTTAAGTAAAGTTCAATGCTATCACGTAACTTTAGGAATTTCTTTTAAAGTAGGAAACTATTTCCTATGAATTTTTCAAATTAAAATACTATCCTTAATATTTCAAATTTCTTTTAAAGTAGGAAACAATTTCCTATTCTTTATGAATCACCCAAAATTAAAATTCTATCCTTGGTTTTAGGAATTGCTTTTAAAGTAGGAAATAATTTCCTATTCTTTATGAGTCACCCAAAATTAAAATAGATGGCATTTAAGTGCTCATAAAACTCCATAAATCATAAATCAAGCTCATGCAAAAAGTTGCTGAAAATTTTCAGCAAGTGTGTTTAACAATTAAACACAAAATTCATGGAGAATTAAGCCACCAAAACCGATCATAGTTGCCAAAATTTTCTGCATTAAATCTTTGTTATTTTGGAACTCGAAAACATAATTTTTATGAAACATTTTCATACTTAGTCAAGTTTGGCCGAAATATGTAGTGATTTAATTTGGTAAAACTATTTTTTAACAATTAAAAACTGCACATAATGCTTGCCCAATGTTAGCAAAAATAATCGGCACATTAGTTTCCAAAACACCTCAAAACTATTCTGTTTTAACTTGACTTTGCAAGCCTTTTAATCCATTCATCAATTATTCACTTAAACATGATTTTAAACCTCTTAAAATATGTTTTAGTGGATTAAACACATGCTGTCCATATTTGAATTAAAACAGAAAATCAAATTTTAAAGAAAGCCTTCAAAACCGATATATATCAAATCAACACACAAATTAATCCAATTGATTATCACCAAAAATCAAGCATGCAAATTACATGAAAAACATCAAACAAAGACTTTGATATCACTGTTGGGATTCGTCCTCATGCTCAAACATGAAATTAATTACAAAATTAAAAATATAACACAATGGAAAAATAAACTAGCATTTTATCAAAGAAGCAGTGGAATCCTACAAGATCAATGTTTGTGTTTTTTATATAATTTTTAAATTAATTATGAACATTCATAAGTTTAAGAGTTACATACCTTACTCTAGATATCATAATAAAGAGCAAACTAAATCCAAAAACACTTGTGATGAAGCACGTAACTCGAAAAAGAGAAGAAGACAATATAAAATCTTGTAGTCGAAATTTTTTGCTTCTTCAACTTGAAGATTTGTCAAATCTTGAGCCATCCAAGTGTTTGGCATTTAACAGTAGTCCACATAGTGACCGAATAAAACTTTCTCAAAGGTAGGATTTTACTTGTGTTAGCAAGTTTTGTTTTTAAAACGAAAGAACCAAAAATTCTTTCCGAATCTTATTTTTGTCAAGCAAAAAACTATTTTCTTTCTTATTTTTATGAAACAACTAAGAAGTAGCTAGAGGTTTAGAGTTTTAGTTGGCTAATATAATATATTTATATAGCCAAACTAAGTTGTAACTCTAGATGCAACAGTTGTATTTTAATTCAATTAAGTTCTTGTGAACTTAATTAATTTTTTACTTTATTTTGGTTTATTCCAATTAAGTATAACTTAATTGATTATCTTTATTTAATCTCAATCATGTCACTTAATGTGTGTGACCTATTAGGCTTCTAACATGTTGGCAATAAATATAAATCTTAATCAAATATCAATTTGATAATTGATTTATATTTATAGATTATGAGTTGCATCTAGCAATACATCATGACCACCCAAATATTAGAGAGTCAATTAAAGAATTTGACAAAGCCCTTTAGTATAAGCCTCTTAATGTAATACGGTCCTTTCATCAAATATCTTAGATATGTCATTAAGCATGGCTCGGTGTCTACTTATGACATTCCATATTAGTTCTCATAATTCATGACTAACCTTATGAATTTAGGAAACTAACTTTCCAAAAATTCATCATGTTTTGGCCAAAGACTTTATACAAGTTAATCAAGAATTGAGAATAAGTGAGATACATCCCCTCATATCACTTAGGGTGATGAATCCTCTCTTGACCACTCATTAACCTTTGCATGCTTCATGACATACCCAAAAACACTTTATTTAGACATTTGGTCACCTCTAGATCCGTAGAGGTGAAATCAAAGTATGTCTCGATGTCTCAAGTTTGAGGACTACTTGTACGACTATCACATGAGAACATATTCCATAGACACTTGAGTGAAATTAAAACAACCCATACTTTAATATGCTGACTAATAGAACTTATTGGATACTAATTGAGATCAATTAGAGTGTTTAAGAGTGATGAAGGGTGGAACGAATATTCTAGAGTAAAATATTTCGTACGCGAAGTAATAACAATTAAATAATAATATTTTTATTAAAGATGAATTAACAATATAAAAAGTGATTCGGAAGTGAATCGAGGCATAATAAGACATTTTGGGTGCCAAGGAGACAAGTGAAAATTTTTGGAATAAAATAATATTTTATTAATAAAATAATATTAAAAAATTAATATTTTATTCAATGTCAAAATTTTCCATAAAGAAAGAGTATATGGTCAATCTAAGTGGGGAGAAAAAGAATGAGGAAATTTTAGAGAAAAATAATGTTAATGGGGCTCGCGTGTCTTTATTAAATAAAGTTGGCACGGGTAAATAAATATTTAAATATTGTGGTGATACCGCGTTGAAGTATAAACTTGATATTTTATTTATACAAGTGTTAAGGAAGAAAAATGGGAAGAAATTGGAATTAAAAGATTGTAGGAGGATACAATTAAAAAGGGTGAAAACCTTATAGGGTAAAATGGTAATTTTACCATTAGTTTGGTCAAAGCTTCCAAAGAAAGCTTTGACTTTTCATCCTTATCCCATAACCGGTTCTTATCTCCAGCCACAAGATATTTTCATCTTCTTCTTCAAGCTCCCACCCCATTTTCAAGCTTCCATGCCATTTTCACCTTGCCACCACGCATTTGAAAAGAAAAATAGAGAGAATCGGCCAAGGAAAGAAAGGAGAGGAAAGTGAAAGGCTTGGGTAGTGAGTGATTCAAGAGCAATTGAAGGAATATCAAGTGGGTTTCAAGATTCAAGAGACATAAGGTAAGGATTTTGATATTTATCTTGAGAAATTTTTGGAAATGAGTTGATAATTGTGCAAGTATTTTTGTGGCAGCTATGGTGGCCATGGGTGTGAGGAAATAGTGAATTTTGTTGGGTGAAATCCAAGCTAAAACCAAGTGGTAAGCTTAATGCTTCAATTTGAAGTCTATGATTAGTTTAATATTATGAGAATGATTATGTGCAATATGTAGTGTTATGGTGATGTCATGGGTATGGTTGGAAAGCAATTATATTAATTGGAAGCTTCGAAAAAAATGGATTGTGTGGATATGTGTAGTCAGGAAAGGCTTCAAAGGTTATGGATGTTGGTGCGTATGAATGAATATTGATGTTATGCTTGGTGGCAACATGCAAATGAGAATGGTAGTACATGTAGACTTAGAAAATGTTTGATGGAAGTGAAATTTTAGTTGCTGCCATATGCTAGGTTATTGTTGTGGAAATGATGGTTGAACTTGATAAATATCCTTAGAAATGATTAATATATGTATTAGAGTCATAAATAAGTTGCTATAATTATAATTTAAAGAATTACGCAAGTAAAGGATAAAGGTAACTTTGGTAAAAATGTGTTAAGATGTATACGAATATGCAAGGTTAAGTGAGGAAAAGCGGTGATTCTAGCATAGTATGAGTTATTAACATGATGGTAATGTTTGAATAAGGAGGAAAATGGGAATGATAAACACTAAGATTATTGAATTTGGACTGTTGCTAGGAAGTATATAAGTAGAAAAGTTTGTCGTGGTGGCATGCCGGGTGAAGTAACAAGTGACCAGCAAGTAGAAATAGCAAGATATGCACTCGAATCAATAGCAACAAAGTGTCCCGCTATTGTAAGGTGAGTGGGGGGTGCCTATTTCAAAATTTCCATAGCTATATAATGTTATACATTTTATAAACGTTGCCGGATTTCATTAAATGCAATTGTGGAAAGCATGAGCTGTTAGCCTCGATAGGCGATTTCTAAATGGATTTATAATGATTTATACACTGTTATTATGGAAAGCATGGGCTGGTAGAACTCGTAGGAAATTGTGGATACAAAGTTGTTTTGAAAATTGTTTTGGATGTATCTATAGATGAGCTATTTACCTAAAGTGTTTTAGAAACTGGGAAACAAGCCTTTTATACTGTTTTGAATTCAAAATCTGTGCCTTGTATTTTTGTGTGATATGCATAGTTTAAATGCAATTGTTAAATGATTTAAAATACAATTTTGGAGAACCGATTTTAGTCCGATCTTTGTATAAGAGAATACACCATGCCTTTTTATGTGAAAAGTAATTTGAAAGGTTATTGATCCTTGTTTTCAAATGATTTTAAGCAAAAGACTTGGAAACCTCTGTCAAGGCCAACTCTATAAAATATTTGCCATGTCATTCATGTGCTTGATAATATGTTTGCATACTTGAAAAGCCCGAAAAATCGTTAAGAGTAGGTAGTGAACCTAGTGGTACAACTAAGCTAAATTAAGCCTCGAACTAGTCCAAATAGAGATTTTAAGATGAAATTGAGAATTTTAAAATCCCAAAATGACTTAATATGGTGATTCGGAGTTCGAGGATTAATTTGGAGTGAAATTGGAATTTTCATGACGTAGGGGCAAAATGATCATTTTTGCCACCCAAGGGCAAAATTAGAA
>NC_030852.1:22923568-22940365 GCF_000208745.1 Theobroma cacao
TTGTAAATTTATGGTTTGAATTGAATGGCTTATGGTGATATTGGCATGAATGGCTGAATTGGAAATTGTGTTGAATATATGAACTGTTTTGCTTTGCCTTGACAGGCTGGTAATATTATATTAGCCATGTTATGCTGCTGAAATTTTATTGATTTGGTGGGATATCGATTAGCTTACTGCAGTGGGCGGGTTTCTGTGGACCAGCCTATTAGAGGGGCACGGTAAATCCCGTTTAATTTATCTTAGTACGAGAGGCGCGGATGGTATCTCCTAAGGTAAAGCTTTAGAGTTCACTACACGCTAAACCACCACGTGAGGGTGAACTCAGCCAACGCCAAGGAATGACTATGTTTTAAAATGTACAAATATGATTTATGGATATATGTCTTTTCTTTAACAGCCTTGGCGGACTTAGTTGGATGCCTCTGATCAAGGTATCCCGAGAATGAGTTTTGGCACGAGCCAAGTTTTTAAGAAATTCATAAGTCATGTTGATTATTTGAGTGAAATGAATTTATTTTGTTTAGTTGAAATGAGTTTGAAACGTTATGAATCATAATACGATGAACTATTATAAGTTGTCTCATTTACTCGACTTTAGATATTTTAGATGATGTTTGTTTACTCACTGAGTTTATATAAACTCACCACCCTCCTTTCCACTCATTCCAGGCTCAGGATAGTCAGTAGATAGCTGATTTCGTCGAGGGCTACAATTGGATTTGCATCCTCAAAAATTGTAGGTTAACAGCCTTTGTTACTTTTGGTCATTTGGGGGTCCACATGTCATTGTAAATTAAATTACATACTCTGGTTATCTGTGTTACTGTATGTACGAATTTATTTTGCTTTTACGCTACAAAAATTATTTACAGATATCTCTATAAATATTATTTCATAAGAAAATGGAATATTTTATTTAATATTTTTATTTTATTCTAATAACTATCATTTCACTTTAAATGAATGTTTTAGACATCTAAACTTATTTTTGGTTATGAAATATGTATCTTTCACTCATATACTACATTTTTAGATGGTTTCGAAATTTTTAGAGAAAAATGACTAAAATACCCCTGTTAGATGAAAATTATTTTTTTTATTGTTTTGGTTTGGAAATAGCTTATAATCTTTTAAAATATGATATTAGTAATTGTTGCTCGTAGGGGAGGTGAGAAAACTTATATTAAAGCCTTGCGGGGTTTCGGTTGGCATTCTGGGTAATGAATGTCTATCGGGACATCGCGACGGTTGTCACGGGCTCGAGGAGAGTACCGGGTCGTTACAACCTCGATTTGATTTTTGAAAATGGTTTTGACAAACCAAGTGCATTGAGAGTAGGCCAACTGTTGCTTCAGTTTAGTGTGACTCTCGTGCACGAGTGAGCTCTAGCTAGAGAACCTTTGGGTTATCGACAGGTGGTTTGGAGTGGCGGGGGCTATGACCTGTGATATGTATACGTGGCTAGGCCACAAGTGATCTGGTAGAGTGAGACTCCCGAATGTGAGCAGTAGCGATCGCTTGATTCTTCGATGTTGGCCAACATCGTGGAGATTGCCATGGCTATGGGAATCTGGTAGAGTAAGACTCTCGGATTGTTATTACATGGAAGTGAGTCCACGAGTTGATATTATACTTTCCTACTCGAGGGCCTTGTGAGTTTTCAACGCGTACTCTTTTACATGGTGGAGAGTTAAGATTTTCTCTACATTTCCCATTGTTTAAATAAAAGCTTTCAGTGCTTACTTGACAAACATGAGTTGATTTAGGTGGCCGTACACTTTGATTTCTTTACATGCCACACATTTTGGAAGCGTGCTTACCTTTATATTGTATTTCATATTTTGATGGCGATGATGTTTTCGGTGATTGAAACTCTTTCTGTTACACTTATTTTCGGCTTTTTTTTTGCCAAAGAAAGCATTATATTATGATTTTACGATATAATTTTTACAAGGAACAAATATCCTCCTTGTGGTTTGGTTTATAAGATTTGCATTTTATATTCTGATTTTATCATTCAAATGATCTTCTTATTGCTTGTTTCCCATCTTCTCCTTGCTCACGGAGTCGATGATCACTGAGTCTATGAGACTCACCTCTTATTTCCCTTTTGTAGATAGTGATCGACCTAGCATGCAATCATCGACACTTATGGTCCATCGCAAATAGGTAAAGGCATCTCATAGCATTTCATTCCAAGTCACTTCGCTGCTAGAGGTCAAGTCGTAGCACTTTGTTTATTTAATTGTAAATGGATAGTGGCCTTGGTATAAATATTAAATTGGAGAGTTTAGACTTCATTATATATACTTATGATTATATGTTTTAAAGATTTAATTGATTATTATAATTATGGTTCAAGTTATGATACGAAAGAATATGGTTTAAGCACTAATATGGATTGCTGAACGAGTATAGTGCATTATCGGGAATCTCTAATAAGGCTTGCTTAGGTCGGTGGGCTATACAATTTTCATTATCTCTAATAAGGAATAATTTTAGGAACATAGCTTTGATCCATAGTGATCTCATAATTGTAACAGCTTTACAATTTTCTTACAAGGCCTTTATGTTCCATGGGCTTCATCCAATTAGTATTTAATAAGTCCTTATTATTACACTAACAAAAAGGAAAACTTCTATCACATATAATTGTATGATTAAGTATGTATTAAACGACAATATATATTCCTTGACCGATCTAATTAGTTTAAGGGCACATATCAACAAATTTATAATCTAATTTGAATTATATATGGAAATGGCAGAAACAAGAGAAACAATTTTATTGGTTTATTTATTTCGTGAAGTTTTTCATAAGCTTTGGTAAAGCCTGTCTTCTTTCCATGCTTTCTGAAATGGTCCACCATAGTTAGATAGCCTTTATCCGTTCAATAAAGCTTTTAAAATTCTTGAAAGAAGATCCAGCTTCATCAATACTCTTTCTAGCAACTTGTTTTAGGTCCAAAACATTTGCTTTTATTCCATCAGAAGAGATTAAGGTCTTTTTCCTTGCACTTATTTCATGCTTTGTTATGATTCCATTTTCATCTAGAGTCTATGGTAATCCAATGTTCCAAACATTACAAATGTAGATTCTATTATGGAATTGATCTGCAAAGTAAGGCCAACATAAAAAGGGCACCCCCATGCTTAGACCCTCCAAGGTGGAATTCCATCCACAATGGCTCAGGAAACAAGCAACAGAAGGATGGGCTAACACCTTTTCCTGAGGCACCCATTTGATAATTTTTCCACGATCTGCTATTCTATCTGTGAACCCTTCTGGGAATTTATAGATGAATTTCCTTTGGTAAGGTTGGTTCTGACAACCCATAAAAAAGGATAGCCACTGAGCTCAAGGCCAAGTGCTAGCTCATCTACTTGTTGTGGGCTAAAGATAGCTTGCTACCAAATGCAACGTAGATGACGGAACCAGCATCTTGTTTATCATGCCTGCTTAAGCAAGTTGAATCCTCAGGCCAAAAGCTTCCAATGAAACTTCCCAAATGATTGCTTGCGAGTAAAAGGCCTACAGGCAAGATGTTGGGAGTCAATTTCAAGGCTGATGGAGCTAGGTCATCAAATGAGTTGGAAAGAATGAGGTTGGCAAACTTGAAATTTTGGAGGCCGGTACGGACAAATTTAAAAGTAGCTTTCTGCATGATTAGATCGCTGCTGGTAATCCATGGAATCTCATACTTTCTCCAAGCAGGGATTTCGCTTGACAATGAGATTGATTCGCCTTTTAGTAGAGTTCCTGCAAAATTTCAAGTCATATATACATTCAAACCAAGGTTTCTTCAATTTTTTTTTTCAAAAAAGCTTTATGGGAGTTGGAAATGAAAGGCCAAATAAATTGATATGCTTATAATTAGTTTATGCAAGTACAGATAACCTTTGTTTGCGTTTTGATATTTTTTTTCCTTAATATATATCATAAATGGTGAATTGTGTCATAAAATCAGACAATTACGGTAGAGAAGATACTTAAAACTGTACACTATGTACTAGGATCGAAAAAACATGTATAGTTAACTACAGATTTGTTGTCAGATTGTTACCATCATCACCCAGAATTTCATCTTCAATAAGCTGTGGAACGCATAGAGCCAGGGCCAAGCCTGCTGGTCCAGCAGTGTGAACCGCAACTCCCTCGATCCCCATATTCTTGGCAACTTTTAATGCCCATCCAATTGATACATCAGCAATAACACATGTGATCTGCTCATTATTAGTGGTATTACACTGGTTTATTTTCTCAATCAAGTTCATCAATTGACCTGGCATAACTCTCCCTGTGCTTTCTGTAAACTCAACAGTATCGTTTCAATCACTTTCCAATTCCAGTCCATCAAAAATTGAAGCACAACTTATCAGGCCTTGCTTCCCATGTATCCCCGGTGTGGAAGCTATAATTTTGTCATGTATGGTTTCAAAATTAACAAATGTGACTTTCACTCCATGAGCAGCAATTTGGAGGGACAACTTCATGAGAAGGGTAAAACTACTACATGTGGTCTTCTAGTTATGGTATATGATCACAACTGCACCTAGCAACATCAGATTTAATTACTTGCTTTTGGAGTTTAAACCTATACTTATATCAATTATTCCACCGGCTCAAAGTCTCACTATTGATAGCTACTACTTTATTTTCAATTGCATAAATTTATGTTTTTGTCATTGTATCATCTTCCAATCGCTTTGCCTTTACACGGTTATATTACGAGGAAATTGTGAGGAATGACCTTTCTTGATAAAGATATTTTAAAAATAACCATCAAAATATATTTAACAGTTTTTAGTCATATTTAGCCATGACTTGACAAAAAAACCTTTTAAACTATTTCAAATAAATTAAACCATTCATCACAATTTCTCCCCATTTGTGCTTCAGATTTCTCTCTTTCACCACCCCACTCTCTCAAATTCTATCGATTTCTCTATTCGACATTCGTTTGCTATACTTCTGATTTCTCTCTCCCGCGTTTTCAAATTTCTCTTTCTTACGCTTTCAAGACAACAAGTAATGGTTTTGACGTGCTTTGGTGGGTGACTATTTGAAAAATTCGATTTTTAGGTATTTTGGATAAAAATAAAACAGTAGAAATAATCACAGATGTATGAAATAGCTTTTAATTGAATCAATTCAGGACCTAGACAGCAATAAACTCAAAATTTTAAAATTTATAAACCTAGGTTTTTAAAAGAATTTTTTTTTTATTTTTAGTCAAAGTAAGTGTTTTTGTCACAACCCGGAACTCTCATTGAGCCCGTGACAACTGCCGTGAAGCCTCGATAGACATTCTTCACCCCGAATGCCGATCGAAACCTTGCAAGGCTCTCGTATCAACTTTTGCACTTCCCCGGTGAGCAATAGTTATTAAATCTCATATTTCAAGAAATCATAAGTCGTTTCTAAATCAAAATAATAAAATATTATTTTCTGGCTCACAGGGGCATTTTCGTCATTTTTTTTTGAAAATACCGAAACCCATCAAAAACATGGTGTAAAAGCTATATATGTTCTTACATACTTTAAATCAGATAACTGAAGTATAAAATTACTTTTACAGTGACACGTGGGCCCTCAACTGACCAAGAAGGTGTAGGGCTACGAACCTTTACTTTCTAGGATGCAACTTATGCAACTTCGAGATTAATTCTCGTCTTAATCAACTATCAACAAACTGTCATGAGCTTGAAAAATGGATAGGAAGAGGGGTGAGATTACATAATCCCAGTGAGTAAACAGACACCATCTAAACTATCTAAAGGCGAGTAAATGGAGACGAATTAAAATATTTTTTTCCAATATATGTTTCATAACATGAATATTCAGTTTACTCAATTAATCAACATGGCTTATATATCTCACAAAACTTGGCTCCTGCCAAAATCATTCCCGAGGATGCCTTGGCCTAGGTATCTGACCGAGACCATTAAGGATGTTAAATGTCTTTACATCTAAAATTCTAGTCATGCCTTGGCGTTGGCTGAGTCTCACTCTCAAGCAATGGTCCACGTGAAGTACACTCAGATCTTTACCTTCAGAGATACCCTTCACACGGCTCTCCGATCGAGGTAAGGTATATATGATTCTGTGCCCCCTCTCTTAGGCTGGCCCACAGAACCTCCACAGCAGGGATTATGAATTATTTTATCTACCACTTGATTTATAAAATCCTTATCTGCATGACATGTTAATTTACCGTAATCTAGCCTCTCAAGGCTGAATACATAGTATATATAATTTTGATACAAATACCAACTTTGCCATTCATGCTCACATATTGCTATAAGCCATATAATTTAAAACACAATTTATAACACAAGCAGGCAGTCTCCAATTACTCTACTTTCAAAACCAATATTCAATTTTTCAGAAAATTTATAAAATCATTTTATAAAATCATAATTTCTCCTAAAACGTAGCAATTTACCATTTAAACCCTTTTTCTATAAAATCACACAATGTATAAAACTACTCTAGATAATTAAGACGATAATAAGTTTACTCACAGTTCTAGGAGTCGATGTACTCCTAATCCCTGTCTTCAAGCACAATCTCTGTACTTTTACCAGTGTAATTTATTCACCACCTATCCACAATGTACAATACATAATTCACCACATTAATGCTTGACCATTATAAAATCAATTCAGGCTCAGTGTATATGCATGATATGATATGCAACTTATCCGACTACCGCTTAAATGCGGTGCTGACCTAATTCGGCCTATTACCCGATTAAATGACAATTGTATCCGATTTGGCTCCAAATTGCTCCATTTCATTTCTAATACCTCAATTCACCAAACATTATTCAAATAACACCAATTTCAGCATCAAAACCTTCCCATTTCTTCATGGAAAAATTTGGCCATTACAGTGCACTAACACCGTGATTTTTCCTACTTAATTTTCTCACCATTATTCATCATTTTCTAAGCCATTTCTCTTGAAATAATAACAATCCATCACCCACACACATCAAGGAAGATTCGGCCAATGAAGATTCATGGGGAAAATGAATTCTTTTCTTGTTGTTTTGCTTCTAAATATGCTAAACTAACTAAAAACACTAACATCTTTCTCTCTCCTTACCCATTTTGATCAGCCATGAATTCATTATGAAAACATGTAATTTAACCATGAAAATTAAGGAAAAATGCATGGGTAAGGTAAATCACTAGCAAAATCAAAGAAATTTTACCTTTGTTTGATCAAATCCTTGAATTCCAATACTTTCTCTTTGATATTTCCCACCTAGGGTTTGTTCTTCTTTGATTTCTCTTCTCTTCTGGTTTGGCTGATCACTATGGGAGAAATGGGCTGATTTTTTGCCTTCTTATAAAGAAATAATAAAATAATAAAAGCATGACACATGGCATTTCGTTATTGGTTCAAATTTTAAATATTTGACTTTTAATTCTTTAATTCTCCACCACACATTTCTCATGTTTATCCATTTCCATGATGAATAAAATCCCTTGATCTTGACAAGTGTCGGAGGTGAAAATTTACCGATTTGCCCCGAGGTGGTAAAATTACCATTTCACCCCTATACTCCAAATTATACCGACAATTAAAACTTTTCACTTCTAAACCTCCAATCATACTCCAATAAGTCAAATGGGGCCAAAAAAAATCTTTTCTAAAATTCTCATTTTGTCCTCAGGTGGCAAATGACCATTTTGCCCCTAGATAGTGAAAATTTCGGTTTGACTCCAAATTGATCCTCGAACTTCAAATCACCATTTTAAATCATTCATGGACTATGAAACTCTTAATTTTAGCTTAAAATTCCTATTTAAACTAGTTCGAGGCTTAATCGACTTAATGGTACCATTAGGAGCAATATCGTCTTTTAACGATTTCTTGAACTTCTTAAATTTGCAAACATTCTATTGTGCATGTAAATGACGTCGTAATTATTTTATAGAATAGGGTTTGACAGTTTTAGATAAAAAAATTTGTATTTTGATTTATGAAAACATGTTAGAAACACTTTAATCGGTGCCAAATTATCAAAAAAAATAAAAAAAATGAAAAGAGTTGAGAGGATTTGAAGTTTTGGTTCGTAAGTAACAATATTTTGGGCATTAAGGTGTAACAAAATGTTTTTGAATATGTCGTGTAACAACAATATATTTTCAACATGGCGTGTAACAGTAATTTTTTTTTTCAACATGACCTTTTTTAACCATGATGTGTAACTTGTTTTTGTACATGACATGTAACAACAGTATTTTTTTTCAACATGGCATGTAACAACCTAACCATAGCTTGTCACATGTTTTTATACATGACGTGTAACAACCTAACCATGGCTTGTTACATATTTTTGTACATAGCGTGTAACAACCTAACCATGACCTGTAACAGCCTAACTATGGCTTGTCATATATTTTTGTACATGACGTGTAACAACCTAATCATGGCATGTAACAACCTAACCATGGCTTGTCACATATATTTATACATGGCGTGTAATATCATAGTGTGTAATTTCATTAAGGGTAATTTTGTTCAACTTGGCTAAAAATAGTTAAAATTATAAAGAGGGCTATTTTTTAAAACATTTTATCTTCAAGGGTTATTTTTTAAAATGCCCCTTATATTATTGCTGGCCTTTTCTTCTTGTTTTATAATGTGGTGAGACTGTTTTTCTTTTCTTTTTCAATTAACCTATAATTTTCTATTGGAAGTATCTAGATGAATGTTAATTCCTAACTAATAGCTTTAACATAAACAAAGTATTTATAAGTGACATTTGCTAGGCATCATTGACTAGGCTATGATTAAGCATATATGATAATTAATGTATTTGTCAATTTGCAAGTTAAATTTAATTATTGACTAATAATATATTTTTTGTTTTAGGAGAGAAAGGAGATTTGAGCCAGATACTTTGAGTTAAGAATAAATGCACTATCATTTAACTAAATGTTTCTCTCAATATAAATTTTAATATTTTTATAGGACAACAACAATAAATATGCTTGAAAATTATATTCCTTAATATATTTTTGTCACTTATTACTACTGTAACTTGTTTTCTTGTGACTTTTTCATATTGGTTTTCTTTTTAACTTTTTTGGGTACATTTGGTATATCAATGTCTTTGTGTCATTTGCTTATTTTCAGACTAGATGGCCACCAAATGGCACTAAAGATTTTAAGCTAGAGATTAAATTTGATACATTGACAGTGTATAGCTTTTATACACTGTCCAATAATGAGATAATGCTACTTCATAAAAAAAAATATATAATTTGGGTTTATATTTTATGCACTGTCAGTGTATAACTTCTATACACTATTAGTTCACCAAAATGTTAAACCAAAAAAAAGTTAATGAGGTATACTAATTAAACATAAAAAAAAAAATTTATGCACTATCAGTGTATAACTTCTATGCACTGTCATTAATGGGGTAACATAAAAAAAATTTAGGGATTTAAAATTAAATATTAGAAAGTTTATAATAACTAATTACAAAAATATTTTCACTTTTCTATCTCTCTCAACCGTACTTTTTCTTGTTTTCGTCCTTATCTCTCACTAACTCTATATCTAATACTTCTTCCATTAAAATTAAATTTTGCAAAATTCTACAACTTCGAGAGCAATTTTTATATTATTTTCTTATTCTTTTGAAACCTTAAAAGAGATTGAGGAAACATACTTTTCAAAAAAAAAAAGATTGAAGAAACAAGATTCAAATAAATAAATTTATCCGTAGAATTTTATTAAATCAACAATTTTGTTTCTAAGTAACACAAGATGAAGCTAAAAATTGTTCTTTTCCTAGAAGCCATGTCCCACTTGTCTTTGTTGTAGTGATGCAAAGGGAAATTCACTTTCATTCAAATATGTTGATTTTGAAACCCTTGTAAAATGGTTAGTAACATCCCATCTAAAAATGAGTGATCTTCATTTAAAATCTTGAAAATGTGGAGTTTAGTTAAAAATTAAAATGGTTATGTAACATATCGTGAACAATGATTTTAGTTTAAATACTAGAAAGCATGTGATTTGGTTTAACATCTTAGGTTGAAAGTTATTAGTATTTTAGATTTTAGTAAAATGGTTAAATAACACCTCAAAAGAATTTTGGTTTTGATAGGCATTTGGAGTTTTATGACCGGAAAAAAAAAACCTAATGCTTGAGGAAAAAAAAAATTTTGGCTTAATCCTGTTAGTTAGAAGCAAAATTGTTGACTTATAAAATTCTATTAATAAGATTTATTTATATGAATCTTGTTTTCTCAATCTCTCCCTTTAGGGTTTCAGAAGAATAAGAAAAAAATTTAAAAATTACTCTTGAAGTTACAGAATTTTGTAAAACCTAAATTTTATGGAAGAAGAAAAAGAGGAAAACAAGATGATGGAGTTGGAGAGAGATAAAAAAAAAAGGAAAATAAGAACAAGAACGGTTGAGAGAGATAGAAACGTGAAAATATTTTATTTATTGTTTAATTAATCATTATAAACTTTTTAATATTTAATTTTTAGTCTTAAAATTTTTTTATTTTACCTCATTAATGAGGTGGCATATTTTGGTGAGCTGAAAGCGTATAGCAACTATACACTATCAGTGCATCAAATATAAATCCATATAATTTTTGGACAGATATAAAATAAATATTTTTAATTTTCTTAAAAAAGATAAAAAATGTATATTTTTAAATAACAAAAAAATAATTTTTATCTCTCTCCAACTCTTTCTCACCCATTATCATCTTCTTCTTTCCTTTTTGTCCATTATCAATAATAGAAACCTAAATCCAGTGATTGTTGCTATAATTAAACTCAAACTCTATCCCAACTTGAATGGAAAAGCTAGTGTTTGTAATTTTTCATAATCAGCCTGGTAAATTTCAATTGGTAACTCTTAATTTTCACATTGGAATATATTTTGTAAAGCAAAGCAAATACAAAATGTATTGAAACATTGAGAACTGATACTGTTGTTTATCGAAAGACAAAAAAGTCATCACAAAATCAACAAGAAAACTAATTCAAAATTAAAAATAAAAAAGAAAGTAAAACTAATTAAAATTCATTTTCAAAAATAAACCTAAATAACTAAAGTTGAACTAAAGTCATTGTCCTGTAAATACTACATCTAAATTATCAACTATCTAGTAAAGACACCAAAAGAACCAAAATCAAAGTAAGCTTAACCACTTAATAGTTGTTAATTTTCCATAATTTTCCTTCCATTGAAAATTAATCATTAGTTTTTTTGGTTGATTTTTCTGATGACTCTTTTATCTTTCTGTTAAATAACAGTATTAGGTTTCAATGTAGTTGTTTCACAACATTTTGTACTACTTTTACTTTACAAAATCTGTAAAGCCCGACCTTATAAAATACTATTCATGACATACATGTGATGATAGCATGATTGCATGCTAGGAGAATTCCGAAAAATTTACAAAAGTCGGTATTGTACCTAAAGGTACAACAAAGTTTATTTAATCCTCGAACTAGATCATTTAGGAATTTTAAGGTGAGATTAAGAGTTTCACAGTTCATGGATGACTTAAAATGGTAATTTGGAGTTTGAGGATCAATTTGGAGTCAAATCGGAATTTTCACTAACCAGGGGCAAAATGGTCATTTGCCACCTAGGGACAAAATGGAAATTTTAGAAAAAAAATTTTTGACCCCATTTGACTTATTGGAGTATAATTTGACTTATTGGAGTATGATTTGAGGTTTAGAAGTGAAAAATTTTAATTTCGGTATAATTTGGAGTAAAAGGGTAAAATGGTAATTTTACCATCTCAGGGGCAAAATTGTAATTTTCCACCACCAGGACATTTTTCCAGCACATGGTCTTCCTTTATCCTCATTTTGACCATTGACTAATTGTGTGGTGGAGATAAAAAGGATTAAAATTTTAAAATTTTAAAAATAGACCAATAAGAAAATGCCATGTGTCATACCTTTATTATTTTATTGTTTCTTTATAAAAAGGCATAAAATCAGCCCATTTTCTTCATATGGCCGGCCAAGCAAGGAAGAGAGAGAAAGAGAGGAAGAACAAAGGGAAAAACAAGAAAACCTAGGTGGAAAATTCAAAGAAAAAGTGAAGAAATCAAGGAAACAAGCTAGGTAAGTTAGAATTTCTTTAGTTCTCCTTGATACCTAGCTTACCCATGCTTTTGTTCTTGATTTTCATGGTTGAATATTGAGTTATTATGATGAATTCAATTCTGAAAAATGGGTTAGGAGAGAGAAAGTTGTTAGATTAATTTGATTTTAAGTTATGTTAGTGTTTTAAGTTAGTTTAGCATATTTAGAAACAAAACAACAAGAAAAGAATTTATTTTCTCCCACAACCATTAATGGCCGAATTTACCATGTATGAGTGAGGATGAGTTTGATTTTTATTCTAGGAGAATTGGTTAAGGAATGATGAATTATGAGCCTAGAAAAATAATGGGAATTTTCGGAGCAAAAATACGAATTTTTACCCACTAGGGGTATTTTCGTAATTTGCTGTTGGGACTGATAATTTGCACCACACTGAGGGACATTAAGTTAATTTGGGTGCAATTGAGGTATAGAAACTGAAAAGAATTAAATTGGAGTTTAAACGGACCCGTTAGGAATTTAATCGGGTGATAAGACGAATTAGGCCAATACCGGGTTTAGATAGTTACCAGTGCATTTTTGCATTCCATATCATGCATTGGTAGTCTAAATTAGTTTAATTTTGATTTAGTACCAACTTGGTGAAACTCTCGATTTTGTATTGTGTCAAGGTGGTGAGTCCTCCGATAAAGGCAAGGAAATTGCATCCGAGGACCAGTAGACAGAGTGCTTCGAAAGTCTGCATTCTAGACATTGTGAGTAAACTTACTGTCATTTTAATTATCTAGGGTGGTTTTTAGATGCTTTCATGAATTCTATGGAAAAAGGAATTTAAAAAGATAAATTTTCATGTTTTATGAATAAATGAGTTTCAATGAAATTAAATTATAAATTGTTTTGAAATTAATAGTGATTTTGAAAAATAGAGTACACGGAGACTGTTAATTGTGGCAATTTGATTGTTTAAATTAACTGGCTTATGATAAATCGAGCATGATTGGCTAGTTGGCAATTGTATTGAAATGCGAATTGTTTGGTTACCTTGAAAAACTACGAATTACAAAATTGCCATATCATGTTATTGAGTTTTATTATATGGTGGATTATATATTAATTAATCACTGCAGTAGGGGGTTTCTGTGGACCAGCCTTTTAGAGGGGCACTGTAAACTCCATTATATTCTTACCTCGAACGGAGAGGCGCGTAGGGTATCTCCTGGGGTAAAGTTTAGGGTTCACTTCACGCTAAACCACCAAGTGAGGGGGAACTCAGCCAACGCCAAGGAACGGCTATGTTTTCAAAACAAAAACATGATTAATGTGAAATGTGAATTTTAATAGTTGGTAGGATGCCTCGGCCAAGGTGTCCCCGAGAATGGCTTTATGGCACAAGCCTAGATTTTTGTGAGATTCATAAGCCTTTTTACGTATTTTGAACGAGATGTGTTCTAATTGTATAACCCAGTTTATGATGATTTACTTTATTGTCTCCATGTACTCAACTCTAGATGTTTATGATGATGTTTGTTTACTCATTGGGATTTTATAATCTCAACACCCTCCTTTCCACCCATTTCAGGTTCAGTATAGACTGTAGATAGCTGATCTCATCGAGGACTACAATGGGATCTGTATTTTCCAAACCGTAGGTTCACAGTCCTCTTTACTTTTGTTTATTCGGGGGCACTCTTGCTATTGTAAATTAAATTAAATATTTTGACTTACTGTATTTAAGTATGTATAAATTTATTTAGCTTTTACGCTATAAAAATTATTCACGTATAACTCTATAAATATTGTTTTATAAGAAAATAGAATATTTTACTTAATATTTCTTTTATTTTCTTATTATATTCAAATAACCATAATTTCGTTTTAAATGAAGATTTTAGACTTTTAAACTCATTTTGATTATGAATTATGTGTTTTGTACTTGTATATTACGTTTTAGCCAGTTTCAAAATTTTTGAGAAAAATGACCAAAATACTCCTGTGAGATAAAAAATTAATATTTTATTTGTTTAAAGTTGGAAACAGCTTAAAATCTTTTAGAACACGATATTTGACAATGGTTGCTCACAAGGGAACATAGAAACTGATAGTAAAGCCTTGCGGGGTTTCAGGTTGACATTCCAAGCAATAAGTGTCTACCAAGACACCGCGACGGTTGTCACGGGCTCGAGGGGAGTACCGGGTCGTGACAATTCGATTGGTATCAGAGCTTTTGATTTTAAAGATCAACGTTTTTAGTTTTAAAGTTGTTTTAAAAATTTACAATATCAGTGTGGCCCCGGATTAAGTTAAGTTAGGTTAGGTTGAATAGAATGCATGCATCTGCATATAGAACCTAAGGTTATCTAAACTTGCTCGTATTTTTTTATAGATTACAATGCCTCCTCGACGCGAACGCCCACCTCTCACTAGATCGGTTGGGAGGGGAAGAGGTCGTTCCCAACATCATCAGCCAGATACAGTAGAGGAGGAATCAGCTACATCTACCATTCGGGCAGCACCTGCTGCTGATCAGGCCGATAGTCCTCCACATCCTCTATCTCCTCAGCCACCTACGGGTATTCCCACCATGCCTACTGAGGCAGCACAAGCATTGGCAGCTTTCTTTGCAGCAATGGCTGGTCAAGCTCAGACTGGTCAAGTTCCACCTGTAGTGCCTCCAGCTACTCCTTTAGTTCCACCACCAGTACAGGATGTATCCATTTCCAAGAAGCTGAAGGAGGCTAGGCAATTGGGTTGTGTATCTTTCACGGGTGAGTTGGATGTCACTGTGGCAAAGGACTGGATTAATCAAGTTTCAGAGACTCTCTCTGATATGGGATTAGACGACGACATAAAGCTGATGGTGGCTACGAGATTATTAGAGAAGAGGGCTCTTACTTGGTGGAATTTGGTGAAGTCCCGTTCCGTTACTCCTCAGACATGGTCTGATTTTCTCAAGGAATTCGATGGTCAGTATTTCACTTATTTCCATCAGAAAGAAAAGAAGAGAGAATTTCTGAGTTTGAAATAAGGAAATCTAATTGTAGAGGAGTACGAGACTCGTTTTAACGAGTTGATGTTTTATGTGCCGGATCTGGTGAAATCTGAGCAGGATCAAGCCAGCTATTTCGAGGAAGGGCTCCGTAATGAGATTAGAGAGCGAATGACAGTGACTGGTAGGGAGCCAAATAAGGAGGTGGTACAGATGACTTTACGGGCTGAAAAGCTCGCGATTGAGAATAGGAGGATTCGGACTGAGTTTGCAAAAAGGAGGAATCCTGGTATGTCTTCTAGTCAGCCAGTAAAAAGAGGCAAGGACTCAGCGACTTCAGGGAGCACTACTTCTGTTTTCGTGACATCTCCTCGACCTTCATTTCCACCATCACAGCAGAGACCTTCGAGGTTTAGCAGATCTGCTATGATTGGTTTTGGGAAGAGTTCCGAAGGTTCTGATAGATGCAGAAATTGTGGGAATTATCATAGTGGGCTATGTAGAGGGCCAACAAGATGTTTCCAATCTGGACAGACGGGTCATATTAGGAGTAATTGCCCACAGTTAGGACGAGCCACTATAGCTACATCATCTCCACCAGCTCGCACTGATATATAGAGGAGAGATTCTTCTGGGTTACCATCGAGACAGGGAGTAACCATACGGTTCCGTGTGGAGAGTAATACCTCGTCACATCCACCTTCGAGACCACAGACTCGTACCGCGACAAGAGTTTTTGCTGTGACAGAAGATGAGGCACAGGTCCGACCTGGAGCAGTGACAGGTACTATGTCTTTATTTGATAAAAATGTTTATGTTTTGATAGATTCTGGCTCAGATAGATCTTATGTGAGTACGACATTTGCATCAATTGCTGATAGAAACCTGTCACCATTAGAGGGAGAAATTGTAGTGCATACCCCTCTAGGAGAACAGTTGATTAGAAATATTTGTTATAGAGACTGTGGGGTAAGGGTAGGTGAGGAAGAATTTAAGGGTGACTTAATTCCTCTAGAGATCTTGGATTTTGATTTAATATTGGGTATGGACTGGTTAACTGCACATCGAGCGAACATGGATTGTTTTCGAAAAGAAGTTGTTCTTCGGAATTCGGAGGGAGCAGAGATTGTGTTTGTAGGGGAACGTCGAGTATTACCATCTTGTGTAATCTCAGCCATCAAAGCTTCGAAATTAGTGCAAAAGGGTATCCGACTTATTTGGCATATGTGATCGATACTTCAAAGGGGGAACCTAAGTTAGAGGATGTCCCAATAGTAAGTGAGTTTCCTGATGATTAACCGGGACTACCTCCTGATCAGGAGCTTGAGTTCCCTATTGATTTACTTCCGGGTACCGCACCTATTTCTATTCCTCCATATAGAATGGCTCTAGCAGAGTTGAAAGAACTGAAAGTCCAGTTGCAAGATTTGGTGGATAAAGGTTTCATTCGCTCTAGCATTTCTCCTTGGGGAGCACCAGTCCTATTTGTAAAGAAGAAGGATGGCACTCTTCGATTGTGTATCGATTATTGTCAGTTGAACCGAGTGACCATCAAGAATAAATACCCTTTACCCCGGATAGATGATCTTTTTGATCAATTACGAGGTGCTATGGTATTCTCTAAGATTGATTTGAGATCTGGGTACTATTAGTTGAGGATTAAGGAGCAGGATATACCCAAGACTGCCTTCAG
>NC_030852.1:22940998-22942742 GCF_000208745.1 Theobroma cacao
GTTAACCTCCGCTCCCGTTTTAACACTTCCTGTTAGTGGAAAAGAATTTGTGGTATATAGCGATGCATCTAAGTTGGGATTAGGGTGTGTGTTGATGCAGGACGAGAAGGTAATAGCTTATGCTTCCCGGCAGTTGAAGAAGCACGAGATGAATTACCCTACTCATGACTTGGAGTTAGCAGCAGTAGTATTTGCTTTGAAGATTTGGAGACATTATTTATATGGTGAGCGTTGCCGAATTTTTACTGATCATAAGAGTTTGAAGTATTTGCTCACCCAGAAAGAGCTTAACTTGAGACAGAGACGATGGTTGGAGTTGATTAAGGATTATGACTTAGTGATTGATTATCATCCGGGAAAAACAAATGTTGTAGCGGATGCCTTAAGTCATAAATCCTCATCGTCGTTAGCAACACTTCGGAGTTCTTATTTTTCGATGTTACTTGAGATGAAATCTCTACGGATCCAGTTGAATAATGGTGAGGATGGAACCATACTTGCTAGTTTCGTCGTGAGACCTTCATTGTTGAATCAGATCAGAGAATTGCAGAAATCTGATGATTGGTTGAAACAGGAAGTTCAAAAGCTGCAAGATGGAGAAGCTAGTGAGTTTAGACTCAACGATGATGGTACTTTGATGCTTAGAGATCGAATTTGTGTCCCTAAGGATGATCAGTTGAGACGAGCTATTTTGGAGGAAGCTCATTCTTCCACCTACGCTTTCAATCCCGGAAGCACCAAGATGTATCGGATTATTAAAGAAAGTTATTGGTGGTCGGGTATGAAACGAGACATAGCAGAGTTTGTAGCGAAATGTCTCACATGCCAACAGATCAAGGCAGAGCATCAAAAACCGTCAGGTACTCTTCAACCTTTACCGATTCCTGAATGGAAGTGGGAACACGTGACTATGGACTTTGTATTGGGTTTGCCGCGGATACAAAGTGGGAAGGATACTATTTGGGTGATTGTGGATAGACTGACTAAGTTCACTCATTTTTTGGCTATCCATAGCACGTATTCTATTGAGAAACTGGCGAAACTTTATATAGATGAGATTGTGAGATTACATGGAATCCTAGTTTCTATTGTGTCAGATCGAGACCCTCGATTTACTTCTCGATTTTGGCCGAAATTTCAAGAAGCTCTTGGAACTAAGTTGAGATTTAGTACTGCTTTTCACCCACAGACGAATGGTCAATCCGAAAGGACCATTTAGACCTTGGAGGATATGTTACGGGCTTGTGTTATTGACTTTATCGGGAGTTGGGACAAACACTTGCCATTGGTGGAGTTTGCTTATAATAATAGTTTTCAGTCTAGTATTGGGATGGCACCATACGAGGCTTTGTATGGAAGGAAATGCCGAACTCCGCTCTGTTGGGATGAAGTAGGTGAGAGGAAATTGGTGAATGTGGAATTGATTGATTTGACAAACGATAAGGTCAAAGTTATCCGAGAGCGATTAAAGACAGCTCAAGATAGGCAGAAGAATTATTCGGATAAACGAAGGAAAGATTTGGAGTTTGAAGTCGACGATAAAGTTTTTCTTAAGGTTTCTCCTTGGAAAGGTAATAATTTGAAATTTCCAAGTATTAAATCTTATTTGATTATACTATTGTGATAATTTGTGGTATTTATTGGATGATGAAAGGTGTGATTCGATTCGCGAAGAGGGGAAAGCTCAATCCAAGATACATTGGACCTTTTCGTATCATTGAAAGGATTGGGCCAGTGGCTTACA
>NC_030852.1:22945637-22967904 GCF_000208745.1 Theobroma cacao
TTTTAAATGAAGATTTTAGACTTTTAAACTCATTTTGAATATGAATTATGTGTTTTGTACTTGTATATTACGTTTTAGCCAGTTTCAAAATTTTTGAGAAAAATGACCAAAATACCCCTGTGAGACAAAAAATTAATATTTTATTTGTTTAAAGTTGGAAACAGCTTAAAATCTTTTAGAACACGATATTTGACAATGGTTGCTCACAAGGGAACAGAGAAACTGATAGTAAAGCCTTACGGGGTTTCGGGTTGACATTTCGAGCAATAAGTGTCTACCGAGACACCGTGACGGTTATCACGGGCTCGAGGGGAGTACCGGGTTGTGACAAAATCTATTTTAAAGTGAAAATTAAGAGTAACCAATTGAAATTTACGGGGTTAAGTATGAAGGATTACAACACCAGCCTTTTCATTCAAGTTTTGATAGAGTTTGAGTTTAATTATAGTAACAATTACTGTATTTAGGTTTTTATTGTTGATAATGTACGAAAAAGGAGAGAATAAGAAGATGAGATTAGGTGTGAGAGAGTTGAAAAGAGATAAAAAATTATTTTTATCTTTTTTTAAAAAAATTAATATATAATATTTACTTTTAAGTCCCTCAAAGAATTATATTTAAGCAATAGAAACAATGGGCCTTGTTGATAAACAAAAAAAAATTAATAAAAAAAGTATGTTAGTTTAGGTGCATCTTTTTAAGGTTTTAAATTTTTATTTTCATATCTATAAATTAATGTTTATTGTTTTTTTATTTGAGTTTTTAATGCAAATTGTGTAAGAAACAATGAAAATAAGATGCAGAGATATCAAGCAAACAGAAAATTTTAAGATATTGCACATGGTTCAGCTTTTACCTATGTTCACAAAGTGAAATAATTTTTCTACTATTGAAAATTAAAATATAATAAAATCTCTCTCAATAATTTTCCTAACCAACTCAAGGATCTTTCACATATATTTTTTAAATAACCTCACTAGGAAACATACCCACTTTAACTCCAACTAGAGGAAAATGTAGCATTGCAAGGTATTCCTTATCTAAGGCTCTTAAGAGCACTACTTCAATTTTAAAACTTACAGACCCATTTTTACATTTTAAAAGTTCAAAATAAAGTAATGTGGAACAAAAAGTTTTAAATTGTACAACTACTCAATGTTGTACACAAACTAAAATCCAAGATAAAGAAGATTTCAAATTCTAATTTATCTAAAACTCAACAAATCTTCACTTCTGATTTGAATTCAAACTTTTTAAACTTTTTCCATCAGTTGCATTGTAGTTCTTAAACTAACTCCACCTACTTTACAACATTTTTGTCAACTTTTCAAGCACAAAATTTTTCAAACCATTGGCATTCAAGACTATCCCCAACTACACATAATGAATCAAGAATGGTCCAACATTTGATTCCACAAATGGCCAATGCACATGTGTACCTGTCAAATTAATAGGCCTTATTGATTTTAAAAAGGCACCTAAACGACCACTCTAATTCATCAACATTGGCAAGACTTTCCATCCTCTCACAATATTTACACTATGGGAACCTTTCATCACCTTCTCGATAATTGAAATCTCTTTCAATAACTGTCATCTCCTATACATTGTTCCCATTTTTTCGAAGCCTCACCTTCTAGACAATACAAACTAGTATGCAAATTCTCTCTCATAAAGAGCATGCAGCCTTATGTGACTTTTACCATTGGATCATTGGCAAAAAATTCCTACCTTTTAGAGTCTAATAAACTCAACGATATTAGATTTTTACACTTCTTTGAGAAATAGGTCGCACTATTCAAAGAGTGTCACAATCCAACCAAACATTTTGATTCTCGCAACTACAAGACCTATAACCTATATAATTGACTAAATACCCAAATTCAAATTCCTGGAATCATTCTTGAAGCAAATTAAAATAATCCTTTGAAAGTATATGTCATGATCGGGTGCTCTTTTCGAGCCCGTGACATCCGCCACGATGTCTCGATAGACATTCTTTACCCGGAATGTCAACTAAAACCTCATAAGGCTCTCGCATCAATTTTACATCTCCCCTGTGAGCAATAGTTAGTAAATATAATGTTTTAAGGGAATATAAACTATTTGAAGTCAAAACAAACAAAAAATAATTTCTGCCACACAGGGGTATTTTGGTCATTTTTATCCAAAAATTTTGAAACTTGGTAAAAATACAGCATACGATCGAAAAATATATATTTCTTATTTAAAAATAATTTTAGTAATCTAATTCATCCATTTAAAATAAAATTTTGGCTAATCAAATTGAATAAAAATATTAAATAAAATATTCCATTTTCTTATAAAACAATATTTATAAAATTTTGCGTAAATAATTTTTGTAGCGTAAAAGCAAAATAAATTCATACATACAGTGGCACATGTAGCCAGGTATACAAAATATTCTACAATGACATGTGGGCCCCTAAAATAAACAAATATGTACAAGAAAATAGACCTTTGATTTCTAAGGATGTAAATCCTAAAGTAGATCCTCGACGAAAATCAGCTATCTATAGATTATCCTGAGCATGAAATGGGTGAGAAGAAGGGGTGAGTTTTTATAAACCTAGTGAGTAAGCAAAAGTTCATCTATAGCATCTAAAGCCGAGTAAATGGAGACAGTTAAATCATCCAATCATAATATAATTCATAACATTCCAAAACTCATTTCAATTCATATAAAACAATTACATTTCATCAAAATAATCATCAAGGCTTATGATTCTTTTAATAACTTGGCTTGTGCCAAAACTCATACTCGAGGACACCTTGGCCCGGGCATCCTACCAAGTCCGCCAAGGCTGTTAAAACAATATATACACATAAAACATGTTTTTACGTTTAAAAACGTAGCCGTTCCTTGGCTTTGGCTGAGTTTCACCCTCACGTGGTGGTTCGGCGTGAAGTGAACTCTAAATATACCTTAGGAGATACCCTCCACACCTCTCATACTAAGGTAAAATATAACGGGGTTTACCGTGCCCCTCTAATAGGTTGGTCCACAAAAACCCACCCACTGCAGTAAGCTACTCAAATAACCCACCAAATCAATAAACATTTCGACAGCATGACATGGCTAATATGATATTACCCAGCCTGTGTCACGGCAAAACAAAACAGTTTATATATTCCATACAAAACACAAATCTAGCCATTCATGCCATCACATTGTCATAAGCCACCAATTCAAACCATATATCAAAACACGAGTATATAGTCTCCACTTACTCAATTTCCAAACCAGTATTCAGTCTCAAAACAAGTTATAAAACTCATTTCATTTAACACTTATGTTTTAAAATGTAATAATTTACCATTTAAACTCATTATTCTTTAAAACATAAAAACGAGTAGAAACAACTTTAGATAGTTAAGATGAAAGTCTGTTACTCACAATAGTAGGAGTTTGGAGTACTCCTATTCTTGGTCCTCGGGCACAATATCTTTACCCTTATCAGAGGGCTCACCACTTATACATAATACACGATATGTAATTCAATATATTTGTGTCAAACTGTTATAAAACTATTTCAGGCTCTATATGAATGCATGACATTGAATGAGAATTGTCCGAATAATCACTTAAATACGGTGTTCTACATGGGTTCAATTATGATCGGACTGAATTGGCATTCGACCTACTTGCACTATGCCTTGTTTAATTAGCCAAAACATCCAATTCAACTCCAAATATCTTCATTACACTTCCAATATTCCAAATACACTAAAGCACCTCAATGAGCTTAATTGTGACTTAATTCACTGTAATCGAAATTCATTCCGATTTCGATATCCGATACAATAAATCATCAATTCCTAGCTAAATAACATGATTTACAACCAAATCCATCATCAACATGCTCTATGGAAAATTCGACCAAATGAGGGTGGTTGAAGAACATGTGATTTTCTTGCTTGTTTTTCCTTCCAAACATCACAAAATGACTAAAAACACTAGGATATTATGAAATCTAGCAAAATTCATAACCAAAACTTCTCTCTCTAGATTTGGCCAGCAAAGGTTCCCTCTTGAAAACTTGAATTTCAGCCATGGAGAATGAAAAAGAATGCATGGGAAAGGTAGATCACAAGCTAAAATAAAAAATCTTACCTTTACTTGCTTGATTCCTTGAAATCCAACAATTTCTCTTGGATTTTTCCTTCCTAGGGTTTGTTCTTCTCTTTTTCTCTTTGTTCCCTTGCTTGGCCGGCCATAAGAGTGTGAATGTGAGGGTTTTAAGTGAGTTTATATAGGCAATTAAAATAATATTAAAGCTTGACACTTGTCACCTTTTAATTGGTCCATGTTTAAAAACTTAATAATTAAGCATTTCATTCCCACCACATATAATCTCTCACTTAAAAAAAATAATGGGTGAAATTCATGGGTTTGACAAGTGTCATGGTGGTGTAAAATTCTAAAAATTCCAATTATGTCCTCGTGGACACGTAAAATGATTGTTTTGCCCTTATGTTTGAAAAAATGTCGAAATTGAAATTTTTCACTTTTCAAATTCAAATAATGCTCTAATTAATCAAATTTAGTCAAAATATGATCCAACATTCCAATTTTACCCACGGATGGAAAAATGATCATTTTGCCCCTACGTTATGAAAATTCTCGAATTAACTCCAAATCAATTCTCGAACTCCGAATCACCATATTAAGACATTCTAAGGTTCAATAACTCTCAAATAAATCCTAAAATCTTTATTCAAACTAGTTCGAGATTTTAATCGACTTAATTGTACCACTAGGTACGATATCGACTTTTAACGATTCTTCGATACATTCACTTATGCAAACATTCTATTAAGCACATGAATGACATGACAAGTATATAATAGAGTAGGGCCTGACAGTATAAGTAAGTGACATATGCAAAATCTAAATACCAAACTCACTAAAATTTGCATCCATAATTTTTAGATTGAAAAAACAGTATCACAATCATCATTAATAGTAACTAAAACATACAAAGAAGATTAGCATAGTCCCTGCACAGGTTGACATGCACAAATCGAAAAATGGTCCTAATTTTTTCCAATATTCTCAAAAGTCAAATGCGAGATGGAGGTTAAAAGATAATCTGACATATCATATGTGTCCTGCAGAAAGAGTGCTACGTTGGACAAGTGGAATCTTTGAACATATTTAATTGCTATCCAAATGTGAAGATTAATGTCTTCATATGGAATTTTCAGACATAGTGAGATATTTTAGATTGTGTTTTGGTTGGACAGCAGTAAATGCTTGTTGTTGAAGGTTTTTTTCTTTTGTTGTGGGCTAACACTTTTTCTTTAGATGCCCATTCAATAATTTTTTGACGACCAGCTACCCTTTCCTCGAACCTTTTTGGTAATATAGAAAGTGATCCTTTGGTAAAGTTGGATCTGACTACCTATAGAAATGGATGGCCTATAAGTTCAAGACCAAATGCTAGTTCATCTAGTTGTTGTGGGCTTAAGACTGTTGTGCTACCCATTACAACATAAATGACATAAGTTGTAGTTAGTTTATCAAGCCAACTTAAGCAAGCTGAGTCCTCAAGCCAAAAATTCCCCATAAAAGTTCCCCTATAATTGCTTGCAAGTAATGGACCTATGGGCAAGTTGTTGGGAATCAATTGCGTGGCTGATGGATCTAGTTCATAAAATGTGTTTGTTAGAATTAGATTAATACTTTTGACAATTTGTGTGGTGCTACAAACTAACTTAAAAATTGCTTTCTACATTCTTGGGTCATAACTGCTCCATGGAATGTCAGAACTTCTCCAAGCAAGAATTTCATGTGACAACGAGATTGATTCACCATTTAGCAAAGTTCTTGCAAATTAATTCTAAGTTATTCTTGTTAAGTTAAGGAGAATAGAATATGGCTCCTGTTAGGCAGCCTCTATTTTAGGTTAGGTTGAACAAAGATGAATGAAGTATTGGTATACAAAAGAAAAGCACACGCAATTCATGCATAATCTAGGAAATATATACAACCTACTAGTCACTTGGTAGTTATAAAAGATATTACAAGTAAAGGTATCATAAAAGTAACTGAACACAGTAGCATGTTTTCAACTTCCACGTTCGAGTCATGCTGTTGTTTCAACTAACAATAACTCATTGCCGGCATTATCAACAACACTCTCCCTTAATGCTTGCAACTTGAATTGTCAAGTTATCTTTGTTAAGTTCAAACTTCGACTTAGATTGAGACTTGGTCATAATGTCTGCAACCTAGTTTTCTGATTTGTAATATTGCACAAGTATCTCCCCTTTCTTTTTTGCACCTTTGAGGGCATGGTATTTGATGTTGATGTGCTTGGTTTTCCCATGAAACACAAGATTCTTGGACATAAAGATTGCTGATTTGTTATCAACAAACAACTTTATAGCATTTGTTTGATCAATGCCATGATCATGTCAAATTTTCCTCAGCCAGATTGCTTGATTTAAAGCTTTAGCTGCTACCACATATTCTGCTTCAGATGAGGATTGAGCCACTATATTCTACTTGTGAAAGTTCCATGAAAAAGGATCCTTCCCAAGTGAAAATATGTATCTTGATGTGCTTTTACCATCATCGTTGCAACTACCCCAATCGCTATCTGAAATCCTACAAGCTCAATAGTCTTGTTTTTGATGAAGTTTATTCTATTACAAGTTATACCTCTCAAATATTTGAGAGCAGTAACCATATGAAGTTGACTTGGTTTCTGCATGAATCTTGAGAGATAGCTTACAATATACATTGACTTTAGACAGGTAAAACAAATATATAGGAGACATCCTATAAGACTTCAATAATCACTAGGATTCTCTAGTGTTTCACCATAATTAAGAGATAACTTTTCATGTGCAACTAAAGGAGTTGAAGTTGATTTACATTCTGCCATCTTGAAGTGTTTGAGGACTTCTTGAATGTAGTTAGTTTGAGAAAGAGTAATACTTTCCATGGATTGATGAATTTCAAGGCCAAAAAAATAATTCATTTATCCCAATTAGACACGTGAAACTCTTTTTTCATTCCTGATTTAAATTCACCGATGCTTGCTTGATCTCCATCAATAATAAAAAATATCATCAACACAAAAAGACACTATTAAGGCCACTTCATTTTTGATTTTCTTCACACACAAAGTAGCTCATTTGAACTCTTGTAAAAACCTTGAGCTAATATGTAGGCATTAATCCTACTATGCCAGGCATGAGGGGCCTATTTCAAGCCATATAATGCCTTATGAAGCTTGTATACTTTGTTTTGTCTGTCACCAACTTCAAATCCTATTGGCTGCTTGATGAATATTTCTTCATTAACTCTACCATTCAAAAAAAGTAGACTTAACATCCATGTGGTAGATTTTCCAATCAAGCGTAGTAGAGAGAGCTATGAGAAGTTTGATGGTATCAAATCTTGTCATTGGTGTAAAAGTATCATGGTAGTCTATTCCAACAAGTTGAGAATAACCTTTTGCGACCAATCTCCCTTTATTTCTATTAAGGCTTCCATTAAAATTGAATTTTCATTTGAAAATCCATTTAACATCAAGTACATGGCCATTGATTGGTTTGTCTACCAATGACCAAGTATCATTTGCTTTATCATGTTAATCTCATTTCTCATAGCTTTTATCCATTCTTCAAGTTGTGAAGCATCTTCGAAAGAAATAAGATCAGATAAGGCCACTTGAAATCTGTAAAACCCGACCCTATAAATACATGTCATGACATACATGCACTGAGTAGCATGTTATTATACTAGGAAAGCACCTAAGAAAAGACGAAACTCGATATCGTACCTAACGGTACACTTGAGTTGATTTAACCTCGAACTAGTTCAAATAGGAATTGTAGGATGAAATTTAATATTTTATAGTCTAGAAATGACTAAAAATTATTGTTCGGAGTTCGAGGGTTCATTTGGGGTAAAATTAGAAATTTTGATATTCAAGGGCAAAATCGTCATTTTGCCACCTAAGATAATAATTTGATCATGGAGTGAAATTTTTTACCAAGATTAACTATTTGGAGTATAATTTAATGATAGGAAGTGAAAAAGTTTAATTCTGATGATTTCTGGAGTGTAGGGGCAAAATCGTAATTTTGCCACCCACGGACAAAATTTGAGATTTTGAGAGAATTTAGATCAAATTTGACAAATTGGAGAATGGTATGAGTATAAGGGATGAAAAATATGTCTATGGGCAATTTTTCAATTTTTGGGGCAAAAATGTAATTTTTGACTTTTACGGGGGCAAAAGTGTAAATTTCAAAAATTACTCCACCGAGACTTTGGATGAGTCTGAGAATTTTATCTAAGCTATGAATATATGAGACAAGTGTATGGTGAAAATTTGGAAACAAATGGATGAAATTTTAAAAATGGGCCAATGGGAAAGTGACATGTGGCATTTTTTAATGATATAATATTATTTTAATGAAAAGTCAGCCCATTTAAACCCAAATTTTAAGTGCTGGCCGGCCATAAGGAAGAACAAGAGAGGAAATAGAGAGGAAAGGAAGAAAAAAAGAAAAACCAAAGAGAAACAAGAAAATTCAAAGGGAAATTCGCGGTTTTCGACCGTTTACGCGTCTAACGGTAAGATTTTTCGATTTTAGCTTGATTTCTACCTTTCCTATGCCTTTATTTCCATTTAGCATGCTTGAGGAGAGAGATCAAAAAGTGATATCAAGGGCTGGACGAAATTCTAGGGGAGAGAAATTGAAATTTTTAGGTTTTGATTTTTAGTTAAATTGATAGTTTTAGTTAGTTAAATGTGTTTAGAAATTAAATTGGGCAAGAAATCATTAAATTTTCACAATACCCACTCTTGGCTGGATGCTCAATGCTGTACAATGATGATGAATTGATTTTATTCTAAGGGAAATGAAGAGAAAATGATGAAAAACGATTAAACGTGATAGAAAAACAAAGTAGAAAATTAACCGAGTTAATGTCCCATTTTTGGCCGAATTTTCCAAGGAAGGGAGTGAGCTGATTTTGTTGTTTTTAGAAGGTTATTGGCTGATATTTAATGGTTAGAAATGTTGGAGAGAGAATGGGATGATTTAGAGCTAAAATGGAGCGCGTTAGCAATTTATCGGGCAAAGTGCCAAAAATAGGTTAATACCGCGTTTAAGCCGTTTTAGGCTATTGCATTTCATACCATGCATTAGTATAGGATTTAAGTTAATTATATAGTGATTTAGCATCAATGTGATGAATTGTGTAAATTTTTGTAATGTGTCTAGGAGGAGAGCCTTCCGGAAAAGGCAAAGAAGTCGTACCCGACGAGTAGTGATCGGGGCGCTTAGAAAGCTTTTAGTTTGTACAAACGGTGAGTAAACTTATTATTATTGTAAATTATCTAGAGTTTATTTTAAATGCCCTTTATGTATTTTATGAAATGAGAACGAGATTAAAACGGGATTTTTGATGTTTTAGGAATAAATGTGACAAATAAAAATATATTGTATTGATTATGAAATTGAGTAATTGGAGGCTACAAATTGACTTGAAAAATATATATTTTCCTAGGAATGGCTTATGAGAAATGAGTATATGTGGCTATATTTTGTGAATGCATTGGGAAATTTATGTAAGTTGTTTTACTATGCAGGCTGGATAAATAAATAAAAGCCACGTTATACTGTCGAAATTTTATTAAAATTGGTGGGTTAGTCACTGCAGTGACGGGTTTCCGTGGACTGCCTATTAGAGGGGCACGGTAAACCCAGTTATATAGTTACTCCGGTTGTAGAGGCGAGGAGGGTAACTCCCGGGGTAGTATTAGAGCTCACTTCACGTCGAACCCCCACGTGAATGTGTAACTCGGCCAACGCCAAGGAACGGCTGGTTTTAAAAATAAAAATGTGTTTCACGTGTGAATATTTTAACACCCTTGGCGGACTCGGTTAGATGCCTCGGCCAAGGTATCCCCGAGGATTAGTTTTGGCTTGAGCCTTGTTTTAATAAAAGACATAAGCCTTAACAATTGTTTTGGTAAATTACAAATATTTTATGGTTTAAGAAATAAATTGAAAACATTATGAAATGGGTTGAAATTTATTGTTTAAACTTGCCTCCATTTTACTCGCCTTTAGATATTTATGATAATGTTTGTTTACTCATTGGGATTTTATAATCTCACCACCCTCCTTTCCACCCCTTTTCAGGTTCAGTATAGGCTTTAGATAGCTGATCTCATCGAGACTACCATTGGATCTGCATTTTCAAACCGTAGGTTCACAGTCCTCTTTACTTTTGTTTATTCGGGGGCCCTCTTGTTATTGTAAATTAAATTAAATATTCTGGCTTATTGTATTTTAGTATGTATAAATTTATTTAGCTTTTACGCCATAAAAATTATTCACTGTATAACTCTATAAATATTGTTTTATAAGAAAATAGAGTATTTTCCTTAATATTTCTTTTATTCTCTTATTATATTCAAATAACCGTAATTTCGTTTTAAATGAAGATTTTAGACTTTTAAACTCATTTTGAATTTGAATTATGTGTTTTGTACTTGTATATTACGTTTAGCCAGTTCAAAATTTTTGAGAAAAAAATGACCAAAATACCCTTGTGTGGCGAAAATTTTATTTTGATTGTTTTTTATCTAAAATAGTATATATTCTCTAAAAACTCAATATTTAACAATGATTGCTCACAGAAAAGGAAAGAAACTGATATGTAAGCCTTGTGGGGTTCCGGTTGGCATTCCGGATAATGAGTGTCAATCGGGACGTCGCGGCGATTGTCATGGGCCTGAGGGAGGTTCCGGATCGTGACAAAATCGCTCAAAAATGTCTTGAATTATGCAAGTACCTCTTACTAGTGCTTCATCAATGAGCTCATCTTCATCTAACTCAATATTAGAAATATTTTGAAGAGCATGTATGTTAAGGTTTATGGCATGGACTATGGTATATTGAGGTTTGTCCTAGCTCCAATTGCTTTTTTCATCAAAAGATACATTCCTACTAACAGAGATTTTATCAGAGTCAACATGATACACTATGTATGCCTTTCAGTGCTGATTATAGCCAATAAACACTCCCATTACAGCTTTGGATTGCAACTTGTCCTTTTACTCTGCAGGTATATGCTAGTAACAAAGGCATTCAAAACCTTTGAGATGAGATATAGATGGTTTTTTTTTTTCCAAACAATACTTCATAAGGAATGGTATTTTTGAGTGCATGAGAGGGTAAACAATTCAGCAGATAAATAGTTGTAGTAGCCACCTTGACCCAGAAACTTTTGGCAAGTCTTTTTTCCAACGAAAAATATCTCACCATCTCAATTATTATTCGATTTCTTCTCTCACTAATGCCATTTTGCTGTGGGCAATAAGGAGTTGTGAGTTGATGAAATATTCCATCCTTTTTTAGAAATTGAGTGAACTCTCAAGATGTATATTCCCCACCATTATCAAATCTGATTGCTTTTATCTTTCTTCTTGTTTTAGCTTCAAAATTTGCTTTGAAATTCAAAAAGTGAGCAAACACCTCAGACTTTATTTTCATAAAGTAAATTCAGCATATCCGTGATAAATCATCAACAAAGATCAAGAAAAACTTACTGCCATTTAGAGATGCTTCACTCATTAGGCCTCAAACATTAGTGTGCACTAGATCAAGTTTTCCAACAGTTCGACTTGAGCTTGCATGAGGGTATGGTTTCCTTGTGAGTTTTCCAAATTGACAAGTGCTGCAAACATACTTAGATTCTATAAGTGAGGGTAAGTTTTCCACTAAACCAAATGTGTTGGCCTGAATCAATAAGGAATAATTATAATGCCTAAGGTACTTGTGCCATAAAGATGTCAAGTTCATCTCATTTTTAAAAGCATACAGACACACATCATTGAAATCTATTGGAAAGCACTTCCTTTTCATTGGTAATGTCATGAGGTACTTATCTTTTGGATCATATATCTTGCATGAATGGTCTTCGAATAGCAGTGTATAACCATCATCGACCATCTGCCCCACATTTAAGAGATTTTGGGTAATTTCAAGTACAAGAAGTACTTTAAATGCATACTTGTCACCAGAAGAGATTTGTGTCTCCATAGATCCTTGTCCAATTGGTTGTGTGAGACCTTGACTTTTATAGACTCGTAAAGGGAAGTATACGCGATATCCCTAATTAATGGTAGTTTCGTCATTTTCTCTAATAAGCTCACAAAAGAAAGTTTTATGATATTTTAAGGTCTAAATAGGCATAAGACTGCATAAATGACATGTAATGATGAAAACACGAAGAAAACTAGAAATGACAATAATTTTCACAACAGGGGCAAAATGGTCATTTTGCACTCGAGTCAAAACTTTTAAAAGTTTTACAAACCTGAACATGTCTAGACCATTATGGACTTGGTCTCAGTGTTAAAGAGTAAAAAGACTGCACAAAGGGTTGCATGAGAACAAGCTAACTAGTCAAGGGCATTTTTGTAATTTTAAGGGAATGGATAAGTTTGGCCTATAAATATCCTTCTTCCAGCAACTTCTTTTCCCATTTTCCAGCAACTTGTCTTCTTCCTTCTTCCTTCTCACGTTTCTTTAAAACCTCCATGGAAGCTTGATATGGAGCTTGCATGATTTTTTCTCTCTAGCTCTAGTTTTCATACCTTTGTGCCCTTATGACTAGAACCCTTGTATTCTTTCACTCTCTCTCCTTAAAACCCTTGAAAAATCATATTTTCATACTTTCTCTCACTAGTTGGGCATTTTAGAGAGAGAAAAAGAGAATTACCCTTTTTGTGTGGAAGCTATTGGAAGAGAATTCAACTACAAAGGAATCCTAGGGTGAGTGATGCACTAAGCTTGGTTTTTAGCTATGGATAATGGCTAGTAATTTAGATTATGAGCTATTTTATTGTTGAGGATGTTCATTCATTTTATAGTGATTTAGATAGTGAACATTGATAGCCATTTAAAGTGGCAATTGAAGGCTAGCTAAGAGATAGCTTTTAAGGTTTATAGTATGTGAATTTACACAATGGTAATGTTAATGTGATGGTAGGTTTCAAGGAAGCCCCATCATCCCATTTGGACAATTAGGGGAATTAGAGTCATCTAAAGGCTCAATAATATACCGGTGAGTGGACTGCCTATCAAAATCATTTTCGGAATGTGACTGTTTTGTACAAAGTGTTTGAATGATTTTATACAACTTTTCTAAAAAATGAATGCCTTGGGAACAAGCTCTTGAGAAATGATTTATGTTATGACATGTGGTTATTATGAATTTCTATGCGGCTGCATTATGTTGATATACATATATGTTTGAATATAGTGTTGTGTAATTATATTGACTCGGCTATGTCCGAGTAGAGAGTGCGCATAAGCAGAGGATGACCCGGTTATGTGCGAGTAGGGAGTACGCATAACCCGGTGATGACCTAGCCATGTGCAAGTCGGGAGAGCGCATGAGCTAGTGATGATGATGATGGGATGGTGTGTATGATGATGATGGGATGGTGTGTATGATGATGATGGGATGGTATGCATAATGATGATGGGTATATACGTATACATATATACATGTGTAAATATGTGTGTTATAGGAAATTAATGGGCAATGGTATATGATTGTAATGCATGTGAAACTTGACATGTTAAACCTTGGGAAATTGTTATGTGTTTCATGTTGGTTTAGACATTTCACCATGGTGGTTTTTCCTTGGGAAGAAAGGCAAATTTTGCATTGGTGCCCTGTTTCTTGCTGCAGCGAAAATCATTCTCGCTGCAGTGAGAAACTCTCGAGTTTTTGAGGGGTAGGCTGGCCAAAAACTCGCTGCAGCGAGGATGTGTTTTCGCTGCAGCGAGAAACTTTCTATTTCTGGGTTACAATTTCGCTGCAGCGAAAAGCTTTCTATTTTGTCTTCTATCTTGTCCAATTGTTACCCTATTTTTAACTTCTTTGCTACCATATCTGAGCATGGACTTTCAACATTAAGGACTAAATGAGTTAAGTTTAAAATGAGGAGGTTTAATGAGAAACCCTCGACCAGTTGAGAAACCCTCGTTCGGCTAATAACTTAATCCCAACGTCGCTGCAACGAAAATTCATTCTCGCTGCAGCTAGAATGCCTTTCTGCTGCAACAAAGATTCGTTGTCGTATTTGACTTGCTTGCATATCATTGAAGCTTTCATTCTTCATATGGTTCGTTATGTACGGGTTCATGATTTTTAAATGATTAATAATTTAAAGGCTTGATGAGGGGTTTTTACTATGAATGGAACTAAATTGCATTATTTTGAAACAAGTTGAAATGCCCCATACTTTGAAACAGTGATTAATAAAGTTGATCAGATGCAAATTGAGATCAATTAAAATGTTTAAAAGTGATAAAAGATGAAAGGAATAATTTATGATAAAATATTTTGCACGCAAGTAAATAATAATAAAATAATAATATTTTATCGGAGGAGAATTTGAGAGATAAAAGGGTGATTCGGAGGTCAATTGAGGTATAATAAGGAACTTTGGCAACCAAGGAGGCAAGATAAAATTTTTAGAATAGAATAATATTTTATTAATAAAATAATATTAAAATATTAATATTTAGTCGAATGTCAAAATCAGCCATGAAGAAGGATCATATGGCTTATCCAAGTAAGGGAGAAGATGTCAAGCCTGACTCTATAAAATACTTGTCATGACATACATGTGATGGATAGCATGTTTGCATGCTAGGAAAGTCCTGACAAATTTACAAAAGTCGGTATTGTACCCAGAGGTACAACAAAGTTGATTTAAGCCTCCAACTAGATCAAATAGAGAATTTAAGATGAAATTAAGAATATTCAAGTCCCAAGATGGTTTAATATGGTGGCATGCTAGTTGATGGTCTTAATAAAAAACACCTTTTAAGAAAACAAATTAGTAATAGATAGGGATGTTTTTCTAATTATCAATCAAATTTTGAAATAACAATCAATCCTTTTTTATTTTTAATTTAAAATTATTAAATATTTATATATTGGACTTACATTACCAAAAATATATGTTCTTTTTTGTCTACTGGACACATTTTAACTAAAAGATGTGTTCTTTATTTAATTACTTTTCCTCTACTTAAAACTCTTTCAGTTTTAAATATTAAAACGTCAGTATTTACTTTAGCAATATTTTTAGTTTACCTTCTATAAATTTGACAATAAAAACCTTCACTAAAGTAAAAAATCAAGTATCTATCAAAAGATTCATATACGAAGTGTCATGAGCCAACCTTGTATAGAGTTATGACAGGGTAAAACTACCTACGAGACTAAGTCTTTTGTACTTTCAAGAAAGATGTCCCCCTTTTAAATATTATAATGGCACTTGGTGACATCTCTAAAAATGCTTATTAAGCCTTTAGAGGGAAGACTCCTTAGGAAAGGAATGTCCCATCTCATGCATTGTAACGGCTCTTGGTGAAATACTTGTAAAACCTAGTAAACTTTTTATAGGGAGTGAACAGTCGATTGATTGTTGGGCTACTTCACTAGTAAAGATATACATGTAGTTATTGGCTGGCTTGTGTGGAAGCGTCCACCCAAACATCACATACTTAAATGAAATAGCGTAGTTCGTGATAGTTGGTATCAAAGCACAAGCGAGACGTGAGTAGTGAAAGAGCAAACATGGTGACCATGTGGAATGTAATAGAGGATAACAAGAGAATTGATGAGTTCAAGGCCGCATGGTGGCAATAAAAGCTCAAATGGTCTCGCGTAAGCGGATAGATGAAATTGAAACAATCTAGCAAGAATTGTTGTAAATGATAAATACCTTAAGTGATGAAACCAACGATGCATTGAGCACTCTCCAAGGCGAGTTTGGAGAATTAAAAGCTCAGGTAAACCTCTAGATTATTGTTGTAGGTAATAACGGTGCAAACCTAAGAGATTGAGGGAAAATGGGTAAGTGTCAGAGCCCAAGCGATACAAAAGGGCTAGAGATGCAAAGGAGCTAAAAACTTCCTTTTTGATATTGAATAATATTTCCAAGTTGTGCGTATAGAGTCGAAGGAAGACAAGGTGGTGATAACTGCAATGTATCTTGCAAGGAATGCAAAATTATGGTGAAGTTGGAAATTTATTGATGGTGAGTGCCACATCCAAATGCGGGCTGACCTTAAACGAGAACTTAAGTACCAATTTTTCCTTTAAAATGTAGAGTATATGGCTTGGTAGAAGTTACGAGAGCTTACGCAAATTGAGTCAATACAAGAATTTGTGAGAAACTTCTCTACCATAATGCTGGATATTAGGGACATGATTGAGAAAGATAAGTTGGTTTATTTTCTTGAAGGTTTGAAGCCATTGCAAGAATAGTGTTGTAGTGACAAAAGGTATAAGACAGGACTTTAGCAATGGTGGTTGCTGAACGTCTTATTGATTATAATGATAACTCATATAAACGGAAGGACCCTCCATCAAGAATCAGTAGCTCGAGCTCCAACAGTAGGGGCAAAATTCCAAAAAGTTAAGAAACCCTTAAGTGGGGGAGGAGAAAAGAGACAACTCACTAAGGACACACCCTAACCAAGAACAACTAAACTATGGGGCTTCGAGCCTCAAGCCTTGATATTTTGCTTTCTCTGTAATGAACCTCATCTAGTAACTGATTCCCTATATCGAGCAACTCTTAATGCGATATGTATTGCTAATATGGAAGCACCTCGGGCCAGACCCCAGTTGAGGATGTCGAGGAGGAGCCGATGCATATGGGTTTAATTTGGTTCCTTAGTGCCCTATAAGCGCAATTAGGAAAGATGAAGAAAGAGCCTCAACAAGGTCTCATGTATGTGGACATGTTGGTGAACAATAAAAAGACCAAAGCCATGCTCGACACAAGGGCCTTCAATACGTTCATCACTCCAAAAGAGGCAAAGAGATGTGGTTTCAAAATTGAGAAAGACTTCAGGTAGATGAAAGCTATTAACTCGCCAACCTCAACTATTATTGGGAGCTCCAAAAATGCAAAGGTTAAAATTTGTTCTTGAGAGGGGAAGGTGAACATGACTGTGGCTACTATAGATGACTTTGATTTTGTTTTAGGATTGAATTTATGATGAAATCACAGGCCATCCCATTCCCTGCTTCGAGTTGTCTAATATTTTTGGGGAACAACCTTGTGTGGTACAAGCTACAATTCTACTTAATAGTGAAAAAAGGATTATATTAGCTATCCAATTCTAGAAAGGGATTAAGAAAGGAGAGGCCTCCTATGTGACCATGCCTATCAATAAAGACAAAGATAGTATAAATCCATACCTGAGGGAGTGAAGTTGATTTCAAAAAAAATTTAAGATTTGATGTCAGAACAACTACCAAGGTTCTTACCACCTTAACAATTGCTGATCATGAGATAGAATTACTCTTACATGTTAAACCACTTGAAAAAAGGCCATACAAGATGGCTCTTTCAAAGCTAGCAAAGCTAAGAAAACAATTAAAAAAGCTGATCCAAGTTGAATCCATCCAACCATTAAAAACACCTTTTGGGGCCCTAGTACTTTTCCAGAAAAAGTACGTTAAGGAGTTTGTGTTGGCTCCATTAGTTTTTTATGAAAATAAAACATTCCCATTCATTTGTGTCTAATAATTCTACTTGAGTGTGCAGGACAAGAATTGCATTCCAATGATAAATAAATAATTCCATGGGACATATCAAAGAGGTATATGAATAAGAAGCCACAACTAATCAACAAATCAAAAGCTCTTTGGTTAAATAATGAAGGGTTAGTCAGCTAAAATTCGAATAAGAAGTTGGCGAGCACAAGAGTATTGAGAAACACAAAAGACTTAGTAGACCAAGAAATGGGTTAGTCGACTAAGAGTTTACTGCTAGAAATCTGGACTTCAAGACAGAACCAACTTAATCGACTAAGAAGGAAGCTAGTCAACTAAGTGCTCATTGCCAGAAGCAGAGAACAGAAGATAGAAGCAACTTAGTCAACTAAGAGCATTCAGTCAGAAAATTTGATTTGTGCACTAGAAGATAGATTAATGGCCAAAACTGTAACAAAACTGTTTTCAACGGTCAAAAATTGCCTAACACCTATCAAATCTGATTTTCCAAGTATTTAAGAGGCTTCCAATGGCTAGAAATGCAATTAAGGCTTCCAAATCCAAAAAAAGCTAAAAAATTACAAATATCTTCAGCATACTTTCTGCACTTCACTCCTATCCTTGAAAATGATTCAAGCACTTCACTTTGTACCACTTAGATCAAGTTAGTGATTATAGGTACACATTTATTTCTCTTCTTCTTGTATACTTAGAGTGTGTTAGACACTCTAAGGGATTAATTCAAGCTTGGATTGCATGATTGACTGTATAGGTTCTAACTTAGCCTAGAAAAGTTAGTTTGGGTTTTGGTTAATCCCGGTAAAAACCATTGTGAAAGGTTTTGGATGAACTTGGTAAAAGCCATTGTAAAAGCTTGGTGAAAGCTTATGAATTTCACCGTTCATAGTGATTTATTTAGAAAATCCTTGGTTGAACAATCAAGGTAGTAGATGTAGGTCTTGGACCGAACCATTATAAATTCTTGTGTGATTATCTATTCTGTGTTTAGTTTTTCATTCATCTTTAAATCTTTCTTTTATCATGCATTTGTCCTCAATTAGAAGTCAATTTTAGTAAGAGCCAAAAAGTGCTATTCACCCCCCTCTATCACATTTACTTGGGACCAACAAGTGGTATCAAAGCTTAACCCCTATTATTAAGGTCTAACACCCTTGAAAAGATCCAAATGGCTCTTCAAAAATCCATAATTGCTTAGGGACAATCAACAAACAGACTACCTCTATTTGATGAATCAAATTACTCTTATTGGAGCACTAGGATGTCAATATATCTTAGAGCAATTGATTATAAGATGTGGGACATCATAATCGATGGACCATTCATTCTCTCAACTTTAAATGTAGTGACCAACGAGATGATTCCTAAGCCAAGGTTTGAATGGACCGAGGCTGAAACCAAAAAGGTCCAAACCAATTTTAAGGCAATCAATACATTGCATTGTGCTCTAACTCCCACCGAATTCAATAAAGTATTAAGCTGTATCACAGCAAAACGGGTGTGGGATAAACTTAAGATTATCCATAAAGGGACTTTTCAAGTCAAGGAGTCCAAGATAGCCCTCTTGACCCACAATTATGAAATGTTTAAGATGGAGCCTGGTGAAGATATCACTAGCATGCTAGATAGATTCACAAACATCACAAACAAACTTAGTCAACTAGGCAAACTGATCCTCAAGCATGAAATTGTTAAAAGACTTCTTAGAAGCCTACCCAAGAATTGGAAGCCTAAGGTGACAACCATCCGAGAAGCCAAGGACTTAAATGTTATAACTTTGGATGAAATTCGTGATTCTTCCCTTACTCATGAGCTAGAACTCAAGGAAGAGTAAGAAGAAGATAGAAGGGAAGCAAAACAAAAGAAAAAGAGCATCGCTCTAAAAGTCAGCATTCTTAAAGAAGAACTGGATGATCTATCCTGTCATAATGATGAAGAATTAGCACTAATTGTAAGGAGATTCGGAAAGCTTATGGCCAAAGAAATCGGAGACTAGCTAAAAGAGGGTTAAGAGGAGATCAATGTTCTTCATGGAGAACTAGAAACAAAAATGACTCTAACAAAAAGGAAGAGTTTACATGCTTTGAATGCAAGAAGCTTGGACATTTCAAGTCAGAATGCCCTTTGCTGAAAGAAGAACTCCAAAGAAAAATAAGAGATCAAAGAAGGCAATGGTGGCAGTTACTTGGTTAGATAGTGATACTTAAAGTTCTGAAGCTGAGGAAGAAAAAGCTAAAGAAAAAGCAAACTTGTGTTTGATGGCACGAGATGATGAATCCGAGGTATCCTCATCCTTTTGCAATATTTCTGTTGATGAACTTCAGGATGAATATGAATGTTTATATGATGAATTTGATAAACTTGTTTTGAAATACAAGACTTTTAAGAAAAAGTCTGCATCTCTAGAATTAGATTTGGAAAAGATTAAACTTGACTTTGATTTTGTTTTTGAACAAAGAAATTTTCTACAAATTGAATTGGAACATTCAAAAGTAGATTTTGAAACTCTAAACTTGGAATTGGAAAGCAAAACTGAAGCCTTACAACAGGTAAGTGAAGAAACTACTGCACTCAAGTTTTTGAAAAATAAAACTCCAAAAAGAAATGCATACTTCAAGAAGAATTCCATTAAGGCATCATCTAGGTGTTATATTTCTGATAGAATTGGTCATTTATCCTATGATTGCTGTAGAAAAAGAAATGTATAAAAAATTAGAAAAATTTGGGTTCCAAAAGGATCCTTTGTTGCTGCTAACAATCAAGGACCCATCAAGGTATGGGTACCTATTAAGAAAAATTGAAAATTTGTTTTGTAAGTTGAGCTGCACTCAAAAGATACATGTTCAAAAGCTCAACTAAAAAGGAAGCAGCCTTGGTGTATGGACAGTGGCTACTCAAGGCACATGACAGGAGATGAAATGCTATTTGCTCGGCTAGACAAAAGAAAGGGAGGTACCATACCTTTGGTGATGATTCAAAAGGTAGAATTCATGGCATAGGAACGGTTGGTAAGAACTCCTAAACTTAAATTAGTCATGTATTGTTGGTTAAAGGTTTGAAACATAATTTATTAAGTATTAGCCAATTGTGTGACAAAGGTTTTAAGGTATGTTTTGACTTAACTAAATGTGAAGTGATAGATATAAGCACTAACAAAGTCTCATTTATAGGAAAAAAAATAAAGAATATTCATGTTGTATTTCTTGAGAATCTTGAAATGGATTGTGAAACATGTCTTGTAATAAAAATTGAAAATGATGGCGGGCTGTGGCATATGAGACTTGGACATGTAAGCATACATACCATGTCAAAGTTAATTAAGAACTAAGCTTAAACTTGAGGACGATCAAATTTGTGATGCATGTCAATTAAGTAAACAAACTAGAACATCTTTTAAAACCAAGAAAGTTGTCTCCACATCTAGACCTCTTGAATTGCTGCACATTGATCTCTTTGGTCCAATAAGTACAACTAGTCTAGGAGGAAAATCTTATGGCTTTGTAAGAGTTGATGACTACTCTAGCTACACTTGGGTCTATTTTCTTACTCATAAGAATGATGCTCTACCAGCATTCATAAGTCATTATAGGAAGGTTGAAAATGAAAAAGGACTAGCTATAGTTAGTATTAGGACTAATCATGGAAATGAGTTTGAAGGAGCTGAATTTGAGAATTTTTGTAATGAAAAGGGGTTGGATCATAATTTTTCTGCTCCTAGAACACCCCAGCAAAATGGAGTTGTAGAAAGGAAAAACCGAACCTTGAAAGAAATGGCTCGAACTATGCTATGTGAGAATAATCTACCTAAATACTTTTGGGCAAAAACTGTTAACACAGCAGCTTATATCCTTAATAGAGTGTCTATAAGAGCCATGATATCAAAGACCCAATATGAGTTATACAAAGGTAGAAAACTAAATAACTCTCACCTTACTACACGTTTGGTACAGAGAATAGCTAAGCTATTCCTTTTCTATTCCCATGGTTTTGCTCTACCTCTATTTGGTATAGCAACGCCACAAGGAATAGCTATTATCTAGTAATAGCTATTCTTTCAAATAGGGTAAAACTCAGGCATAACTACACCCGAGCTTCCCCATGGGTTTTGCTATTCCATGACTGAGGGAATAGCTTTAAAATGTGATAAGACTAAAATGCCCCTTATAACCTAAAAATATTACAATCCTATACCTATAAATATTTTTTTTCTTCTCATTTTCCCTTTTTCTTTCTCTCTATTCTCATGTTCTTTCCTCTCTCATTCTCTCTCTAATTGGCACTCAACACCGGAGATAATGTTGGTGGCAGCGACGACGATGGTTTCACTAACGAATATGGTTGGAAAGCGTCGATCTAGTCCTTTCCGACAAGATTCAATCGAGATTAAGCCAGATATGGCCGTGGGAAGCACCAGATCTAGTGCTTCCTGACCAGAACCCACATTGGATTTGGCACTCCACCGTCAGATCCAACAATGGGGAAGCGCCGATCTAGCACCGTAGTGGCCAGATCCGACCACCTGGTGTACTAGATCGGCATTTTATTATACTGATCGCCTTTCCGACGACCAACCCATGAAGAAAAAAAAAAAGAAAAAGGGAAAAAATAAAATAAAAAAGAAAAAATTATTTGTAAAATTTAAAATATTAAATTTTA
>NC_030852.1:22968119-22990009 GCF_000208745.1 Theobroma cacao
TAAAATATTGATATTTAAATTATTAATTATTAATATTTTAATTAATTATAAATTATTAATATTTAAAATATAAAATAAAAATAAATAATTATATATATAATAAAGGGTATTTTTGTCTTTTTATTTTCTATTCTTTTCTTATTCCAAAGTTATTGCTACCAACCAAATATTATAACAAGTCATAATAATTATTCCTACTCTATTCCATTCATCATACCAAACTGCGTAATACTTATTCTATTTTATTCTCACCTCATTCTATTCCCACATAATAACTATTCTATTCTATTCCTGTCTATTCCATGAACCAAACGTGCCTTTAGGAGTTTTGGCTGCAAATGCTTTATGTTGAACAATGGAAAACAGCCTTTAAGAAAGTTTGATGCAAAAAGTGATGAAGCTATATTTCTAGGATGTGCTTTAAACTCAAAAGCCTATAGAGTCTTCAACAAAAGATCTTTAATAGTTGAAGAATCCATCCATGTAGTTTTTGATGAATCCAATACCTTGCAAAAAGGAAATTCTTGATGATGAAAATGATACAGATGTCCTTGAAAGACTAATGGAAGAGATGAGTTTAGATGATAAGAAAAATAGTGAAGAAAATACCTTTGGTATAGAAATAGAACCTCCACCCTTAGAAACCTTGCAAATGACTGAAAATCAACATCATGATCTTTCAAACAATTGAAGATATGTAAAAGACCATCCACAAGAGCTGATCATAGGAGATATTACATAAAGTGTCAAAACTAGGAAGGGAGTTAGAGAGACATGTGAGTTTTCAGCTTTTATATCTCAAATTGAGCCTAAGAGCTTTGAAGAAGCTGAAAAAGAAGAAAGCTGGGTAATGACCATGCAAGAGGAACTTGATCAATTCAAAAGAAACCATGTGTGGTCATTAGTCTCTAGGCCTTTAAATCACCCTATTGTTAGGACAAAATGGGTGTTTAGAAATAAGGTAGATGAGTAAGGAAATGTCATTAGGAATAAAGCTAGGTTAGTGGCTCAAGGATGAAACCAAGGGGAAGGAATTGACTGTGACGAAACCTTTGCACCAGTTACTAGAATAGAAGCTATAAGGTTGTTGCTTGCATTTGCCTGTTTTATGAACTTTAAATTATTCCAAATGGATGTCAAATGTGCCTTTCTAAATGGTTTCATCCAAGAGGAAGTTTATGTTGAACAACCTCTTAGATTTGAAGACTTTGAAAAACAAGATCATGTTTTCAAACTTCATAAAGCCTTGTATGGATTGAAACAAGTTTCTAGAGCTTGGTATGAGAGGCTTTCAAAATTCCTAGTTGAAAAAGGTTATGTTAGAGGGAGCATTGATACAACATTGTTTATTAAAATATACTTAAATGATTTAATCATTGTTCAAATATATGTGGATTATATTGTTTTTTGTGCAACTAATGAGGCTTTATGCAATAATTTTACTAAAGAAATGTAGGGTGAGTTTGAGATGAGCATGATGGGAGAGCTGAAATTCTTTCTTGGGCTTCAAATCAAACAAAGTGAGGAAGGAATTTTCATTAGCCAAGAAAGATACATTCAAGACATGCTCAAAAGGTTTGATATGTTGAAGCTGAAATCAATTTGCACACCAATGAGTCCATCCACCAGACTTGATGTAGATGAAAAGAAAAAGATGTTGATCAAAAGCTCTATAGAGGTATGATTGGATCACTACTCTATTTAACAGTTAGCAGGCCTGATATCCAATTCAATGTATGTCTGTGTGCTCATTTTCAATCTCAACCCAAGGAATCACACCTGACTGCTGTTAAAAGAATTTTTAGATACTTTATAGACACACAAACTTTAGGCATATGGTATCCTAGGGAATCATCCTTTAGTCTAGTTGGATATTCAGATGCAGATTTTGTTGGCAACAAAATAGTGAGAAAGAGCACTAGCTGAACCTGCTAGTTTCTAGGTAGTATGCTTGTGTCATGGTCAAGCAAAAAGCAGAATTCAGTTGCTCGCTTTATAGCTGAAGCCGAACATGTATCTCTAGGTAGCTGCTGTGCACAAATCTTATGGATTAAACAACAACTAAAAGACTATGGAATATCAATGCATAACATTCCAATATATTGTGATAATACAAGTGTAATCAATATTTCAAAAAATCTTGTTCAACATTCTAGGACTAAACAGATCGAGCTTAGGAATCACTTTGTTAGAGATCATGTAGTGAAAGGTGATATTAAAATTGAGTTTGTTAATACTCTTCAACAATTAGCTGACATATTCATGAAGCCTCTGAATGAGGAAAGATTTTGTGAGATTAGGAGAAATTTAGGAATGGTTAGTGTGCAGAAGATTTAAGAAAAATTCCAAAATTTTCTCAAAGGACAGTAGGCACTTAGTTGACTAAGAAAGGCACTTAATCAACTAAGAGCATTCTGTCTCTTTAAATAATAAGACTCAGTCAGTTAAAGGAAGAAGGAATAAAATAATGGAAAGAAACTGTCTACCGGGTAATAAAATAGAGAAGAAAAACCGCCCTGGCAAAAACTAAGTTTAGAGGGAATTTTTCAAATTTTGAACAGGAGAAAAACTGATAACATTTAAAGGGGAGACAGACGATTTTTGAGAAAATTAAACTACCCTTAACTTATCTTCTCTACATTTTCTCTCTTCTGAAATCGACCCACCAAAAACTGAAACCATTCCCTCTCAAACTCTTAAAACCCTGTGTCATAAATTTCTCAAACCAAATGGCGAAATCATCACAATCCAAAGAGATTCTGGAGAAGAAAAAGGGTAAACATCCATTGGAAGAAAGTCTACAAGTAAAAGTACAGAAGAAGAAGAAAAAGATAGTGTCCACTACTGAGATTGGAAAAATTGGAAAATCGTAAACAGAGAAGGAATACAAAGCCGAGAAAAAGAAAGAATAAGAAAAATCTTTCAAGAAAGGTAAGACTTCATCCTCAAAATTTAGAAATAAATTTCATGAGGATAGGTTCAAAAAGATCGAAAATGCCCCTATTACTTGTGGTAAATCTATTGATCGGAGTAGTTTTGAGGAGTCTCTTGAATTCAAGTGGCTCTGTCAAATTATTTTGAAGAGATGAACCTGAAAAAATTTAGTACTTTCAAGAACCGATCTTACAGTCCTAGTCTAGTTAAAGAATTTTATGCTAGCATAGCTTTAGATGAAGATGAATTAAAAAACTCAGAGGACTTCAGTAATGAAGGTTTAAATGTCTTTGTGAATGGAAAAGAGTTTGTTGTGACGGCAGCAGACTTGCAAAGTTTGCTCAAAATTGAATATGAAAAGGGAGATTTTGAAATGCTTGAGAACTATGACCCATCATCTCTATGGGAAATTATAACAGGAAAGAAAGAAAAGTACTCATCTGAAAGAAAAGTACTCATCTCAAAGTAATGCTGGTCTCATTACAAGTCCACAAATTAGAATTTTGCATTACTTATTGTTGCGAATATTCATGGAAGAGGTGACCGTTTTAGCTACATTAGTCTTCAAGACTTATGGCTAATGGAACATGCTTTCAATGGTGCTCCATTCCATTTAGGCCGATTCATGATAGAGAGAATGAGGGGAACCTGTAGAGTTGATAAGATAAATCTACCGTATGGGAACATTATCACTTCCTTAGTACAGAAAAAAGGAATATGGAACTAAAGGTACCAAATGGATTTAGTAAAAAGAAGGGGTCAGGCTATATATCTTGGGAGTATACCTAAAATGGGGTATAAGCTTGATGGAAAGAAATATGTTAAAACCCTCAAGGCCATTTTTGAAAAAGAGTCTTCTCTCCCCGCTCAACCAAAAACAGCTCCCTCACAGTTCTCTAATGAAATACTTTTCAACCTGCTTATGAGAATTAATGGAAAGCTGACTGACCAATGAGTAAGAATACAGAAAATTGAAGAGAAATTGGTAGAGCTCGAAAATGCATTAAAGGAAAAAAGAAAAACTGCCTTCTGAACTTGTAGCTGCAGACACCTCTGCCACTCCAAGTCCTACACTAATAGGTCAGGATGCTGAAGGTTCTACTTTCCAGGTCGAGGGTAATGAAGCTGAAGGTGAACAACCAAGGAAATCCCCCTCACCTGAGCAACAAAAGGAAGCTGAATCAGAACAAGTTACCGAGGTGGTTGGATCACTTGGTGAAATTCCTCTATCTCATCATGAACCTCAACAAGAACAGCCTTCTCCCCCCAATTCAGAGGAAGTCTCAATAATGGATATCTTTCACCAAATGGTTAGAGAAGAACAAGCTGAAAATGAAGTAGATAAAAGGAAAGCATAAAAGTCAAAATCTTCGAAAGAATCCCCTAAACCAGCTACAGTTATAGAGGAACAATTTGGGAAAGGAAAAGAAAAAGCTGCTGCTGCTCCATAAGCCAAGTTTAAACCATCTAGTAAATGCATGAAGACAATGGCAATCAAGACCAAATTCCTCAAGAAACAAAAATCCTCCAGAGTAGTTGAAAAAGCTAGACCATTAGCCATCTCTTCTCCTTAAGACCCCCTTGAAATTCTTGATAAATCATCCCCTGAACCCTCACCACAGAAATCACCTCCAGAATCATATCTTGGACCCTTTAATGTTTTTTATTGTATTGATGCGTCTACCCCTTCACCTTCTTCAGAAGATGACTGAGCGTTCTTAGGATTTGATGATGACAAAAAGGGGAAGAATTATGGTAAAAAGTTTAGGGGAGAACTAAGGGCAGTTTAGGAATTAAATAATGACTACATTTTTTGCTGTTTTTTTTTTTACTTTTTTTATTTTTTTTTGTTGACAGTTGAACATCTGAATTTAACTTTGTGGTTTATGTTATTGTGTTGAAAATGAGATGCTGTTAAACTGCTTATATTATTTGTTTGCTAATGGTTAAATTTGGTCTTAAGTTTGTTTGCTACTGTTTTGAGATTTGGTACTGATATTGGGCTGTTCTGATGATAACCAATTTCTGTCAATGATATTGTGAATGGAATGTGAATGGATTGTGTTTGTGAATATATATATATGTTAATTATACTATATTTGTTGGATAATAAATGGCATAGATAAAATTTGGTAACAATATGCTGTCAACAAACATAGCTGAAATATTGGTGATATTCTGTCAGCCAGTCACCTATTATTGATTACTTTATATGTCTGCATAAATATATTCTGAATGTATAATATTATTGTCTATATGACATGAATAAAAATTTACTGAAATGAATAAGTAAAATAAGCACACACTAAGGGGAAGCACATACTAAGGGGGAGCACTCACTTAGGGGGAGAAATCTTTTTTTTTTTTATGCAAAACTAGAAAGATTAAATGGACACTGTACTTTTAATGAAGGAATGTTTTGTCATCATCAAAAAGGGAGAGATTGTTGGCTCCATTAGTTTGTGATGATAATAAAACATTCTCATTCATTTGTGTCTAATAATTCTACTTGAGTGTGAAAGACAAGAATTGCATGCCAATGATAAATAAATAATTCCATGGGACATATCAAAGAGGTATATGAATAAAAAGCCATAACTAATCAACAAATCAGAAGCTCCTTAGTTGAATAATGAAGGGTTAGTCAACTAAAATTCGAATCAGAAGTTGGCGGGCACAAGAGTATTGAGAAATAGAAAAAACTTAGTCGACCAAGAAATAGGTTAGTCGACTAAAAGTCTATTGCTAGAAATATGGACTTCAAGACAGAACCAACTTAATTGACTAAGAAGTAAGTTAGTTGACTACGTGCTCATTGCCAGAAGTAGAGAATAGAAGACAAAAGCAACTTAGTCGACTAAGAGCATTTTGCTAGAAAATTTAAATTGTGCACTAGAAGACAGATTAACGGCCAAAGCTACAACAAAACTGTTTCCAAGAGTCAAAAACTGCCTAACACCTATCAAAGCTAATTTTTCAAGTCTTTAAGAGGCTTCCAATGGCTAGAAATGCAATTAAGGCTTCCAAGTCCAAAAAGAGCTCAAAAATTATAAATATCTTTAGCATACTTTCTGCATTTCACTCCTATCCTTGAAAAATATTCAAGTACTTCACTTTGTACCAGTTAGATCAAGTCAGTGATCATAGGTACACAATTATTTCTTTTCTTCTTGCATACTTAGAGTGTGATAAACACTCTAAGGGATTAATTCAAGCTTGGATTGCTTGATTGAGTGTATAGGTTCTAATTTCACCATTCATAGTGATTGATTTGGAAAATCCTTAGTTAAACAATCAAGGTAGTGGATGTAGGTCTTGGACCGAACCACTATAAATTCTTGTATGATTATCTATTTTGTGTTTAGTTTTTCATTCATCTATAAATCTTTCTTTTATCTTGCATTTGTCCCCAATTAGAAGTCAATTTTAGTAAGAGCCAAAAAGTGCTATTGAACCCCCCTTCTAGGACATTTACTTGGGACCAACAGTTTATAGTTATGCATGGATTACTGGACTTTGGACAAAGTCACAGTAAAGAATAAATATCCAATCCCTCTTATAACAGACCTTTTTACTAGTTGAGTCATGCAAAGTACTTTTCTATATTAGATTTAAGATCGGGGCTAGCATCAAGTAAGAGTTGTCGATGGAGATGAATCGAAAACCATTTGCATGATGCGGTATAGTGTGCTTAAATTTCTTTTTATGCTTTTTGGACTAACCAATGCTTCTGCCACTTTTTGCACATTGATGAATCAAGTTTTTCACAATTATGTGGACAAGTTAATGGTAATCTACTTAGTCGACATTGTGGTGTACAGTTCAACTTTAAAGGAGCATCAGAGGCACCTGTGGCAGGTCTTCCAAAGATTACGCAACAACCAATTGTATGTATAAAGAGAAAAATCCGCATTCATGCAAACCTGAATTTAGTTCTTTTGTCACATAATTAAACAAGGGCACATTCAGATGGATATGTAGATGGTGAAGGCTATTAAAGAATGGGCCATCCCTAAAAACACAGCTGAGCTTCACTCATTCTCAGGGCTAGCCAACTATTATCGAAGATTTGTGGAAAGGTATTCAAAATGATTGGTGGTACCTATAGAGTTGCTTAAAAAGGGAAAAAAATGGAACTAGACACCTTAATGCTAAAAAGCTTTCTAAGATTTAAAAGAAGTGATAATGATGGATCTTGTCCTAACACTCTTAGATATTGAAAAACCTTTCGAGGTACAAACAATGCATCAAACTTTACTCTTGAAAGGGTACTATTGCAAGAGGGACATCTAGTTGTATTTGAGAGTCAAAAGTTGAATGAAGCTTAAAGGAGATATATTGTCACGACCCGGTACTCCCTTCGAGCCCGTGACATTCGTCGCAATGTCTCGATAGACATTCATTACTTGGAATGTCAACCGAAACCTCGCAAAGCTCTCGCATCAATTTTACATCTCCCCTATGAGCAATAGTTACTAAATATCATGTTTTAAGGGAATATAAACTATTTTAAAATCAAAACAAACAAAAAAATAATTTTTGCCACATAGGGGTATTTTGGTCATTTTTACCTAAAAATTTTGAAACCTGGTAAAAATACAGCATACGATCGAAAAATATACATTTCTTCTCTAAAAATAATTTTAGTAATCTAAATCATCCATTTAAAATAAAATTTTGGCTAATCAAACTAAATAAAAATATTAAATAAAATATTTCATTTTCTTATAAAACAATATTTATAGAACTCTGCGTAAATAATTTTTGTAGTGTAAAAGCAAAATAAATTCATACATACAGTGGCACACGCAGCCAGGTATACAAAATATTGTACAATGACATGTGGGCCCCCAAAATAAACATATATGTACAAGACTATAGACTTGCGATTTCTAAAGGTGCAGACCCAAAAGCAAACCCTCGACATAATCAGCGGTCTACAGACTGCCTTGAGCCTGAAATTGGTGAAAATAAGGGGTGAGTTTTTATAAACCCAGTGAGTAAGCAAATTTCATCTATAACATATAAAGTCGAGTAAATGGAGACAATTTAAAACATCTCATCATAATATGATTCATAACATCAAATCTCATTTCAACCCATGTAAATCAATTTGATTTCATCAAAATCAACAAGGCTTATGATTCTCTTAAAACTTGGCTCGTGCCAAAAACTTGCACTCGGTGACATCTTACGCCGGACATCCAACCGAGTCTGCCAAGGCTATTAAAATAACATATAAGTATAAAACTCATACTTTTACATTTAAAAGCACAGCCATTCCTTGGCATTGGCTACGTTTCACCCTCACGTTGTGGTTCGGCGTAAGGTGAACTCTAACTTTACCTTAGGAGATACCCTCCGCGCCTCTCGTACCAAGGTAAAATATAACTGGGTTTACCGTGCCCCTCTAATAGGCTGGTCCACGAAAACCCGCCCACTGCGGTAAGCTAATCAAATAACCCACCAATTCAATAAAATTTTCGACAGTATGACATGGCTAATATAATATTACCAGCCTATCAAGGCAAAGCAAAATAGTTTATATATTCTACATAAACACAAATCCAGCCATGCTTGCCATCACATTGTCATAAGCCATCAATTCAAACCATATGTCACAACATATATATAACACAAGTGTACAGTCTCCACTTACTCAATTTCCAAAACCAGTATTCAATTTCAAAACAAGTTATAAATCTCATTTCGTTTAATCAACACTTCAATTATAAAACATAATAGTTTNCACAAGTGTACAGTCTCCACTTACTCAATTTCCAAAACCAGTATTCAATTTCAAAACAAGTTATAAATCTCATTTCGTTTAATCAACACTTCAATTATAAAACACAATAGTTTGCAATTTAAATTCATTTTTCTTTAAAACATAAAAATGAGTATAAACTACTTTAGATAGTTAAGATGAAAGTCTGATTACTCACAATAGCAGGAGTTTGGAGTACTCCTATTCTTGGTCCTCAAGCACAATACCTTTACCCTTATCAAAGGGCTCACCACCTATACATAATACATGACACATAATTCAATATATTTGTGCCAAACTGTTATAAAACTATTTCAGGCTCTATATGAATGCATGACATTGAATGAGAATTGTCCGAATAATCACTTAAAAACGGTATTCTACGTAGGTTCAATTGTGATCGAAATGAATTTGTATTCGACCTAATTCAAACTATACACCATTGATTTAACCAAAACATCTGATTCAACTCCAAATATATTCATTACACTCCCAATAATCTAATACACCAAAGCATTACAATGAACTTGATTTTTGACTAACTTCACCATTTTTCGAAATTCATTCCGATTCCGAACTAACATACTAATCAATGTCTACACAGTCTCGTAAATCCATATATATATCATTAGGAATCAAATCCAAGTCCATTTATTATGATTTTCTCATTTTTCATCAAGCCATTTTCTAAAGGAACTATATTTTTCAATAACCGATTTCGATATCCAACCCCATAATTCATCAATTCCTAGCTAAATAACATGAAATACAACCAAATCCATCATCAACATGCCCTATAGAAAATTCAGCCAAATGAGGGTGGTTGAAGAACATGTGATTTTCTTGCTTGTATTTCCTTCCAAACATCACAAAATGACTAAAAACACTAGGATATTATGAAATCTAGCAAAATTCATCAGCAAAACTTCTCTCTCCAAATTTGGCCAACAAAGGTTCCCTCTTGAAAACTTGAATTTCAGCCATGGAGAATGAAAAAGAATGCATGGGAAAGGTAGATCACAAGCTAAAATTAAAAAATTTTACCTTTACTTGCTTGATTCCTTGAAATCCATCAATTTCTCTTGAATTTTTCCTTCCTAGGGTTTGTTTTTCTCTTTTTCTCTTTGTTCCCTTGTTTGGCCAGTCATAAGAGTGATTTGGGAGGAGTGTGTGCTGGTTTTTTAAAAGAAATTATAAAAAGATTAAAATTTGCCTCGTGTCACCATGTAATTGGTCCAAGATTAAAAACTTAACCATTAAGCAATTTCTCACCACCACATGTAATCCCATAATTATCCAAAGTATAAAGTGATAATAGGTGAAATTCATGGGCTTGACAAGTGTCATGGTGGTGTAAAATTTCAATTACGTCCCCATGGACACGTGAAATGACCGTTTTTCCCTTATACTTAGAAAGTGTCAGAATTGAAAATTTTCACTCCACAATTTCAAATTATGCTCCAAATAGTCAAATTTTGTTAAAAATCTCTCGTCCAACATTCCAATTTTTCCCTTGAGTCACAAAATGACCATTTTGCCCCTACGTTATGAAAATTCTCGATTGGACTCCAAATCAATCCTCGAATTCCGAATCACCATATTAAGACATTCTAAGATTCAATAACTCTCAAATACATCGTAAAATCTTTATTTGGCCTAGTTCGAGGCTTTAATCAATTTAATTGTACCATTAGGTATAATACCGACTTTCAACGATTTTTCGATACATTCACTTATGCATACATTCTATCAAGCACATGAATGACATGACAAGTATATAATAGAGTAGGGCTTGACATATATGACATAAGAAAAAAGAGCTCTTAGCCATGATTCATTGCTTACGAGTATGGTGGCACTACTTATTTGGGTTTCAATTCGTGGTTAAGATAGATAATGCTACGGTCAGTCATTTTTTTACTTAGCCAAAACTTATAGCTAAACAAGCAAGATGGTAGGAGTTCTTAGCGAAGTTTAATTTTCATTTCAAACACAAATCTGAGAAGGCTAATCAAGCGACAGACACCCACATAAAAAGGCTGAATTCGCAACTCCTAGAGTTATAGCTCTGATCACAGCCAATAGAGTAACTATGGATATTTTTTATTGAAGAAAACTTAAAAAGAAATCCCCAAGCCATTGCCATCACGAAATTAGTAGAGAGTGGGAAGTCTAAGTATTTTTGGGTAGAAAATGGACTCTAACTAACAAAAGGGCCACGAATATTTGTTTCGAAAGTTGAAGAGTTAAGACAAAAGTTGATGCGGGAATGTGATGACACTCCATGTGTAGGAGATCCAAGTTGGCAACGCACGGTGGCATTATTGAAACAAGCTTACTATTGGCTTCACATGCGGTAAGATGTGATGGATTAAACCAAGACATGCTTTATTTGCTAATAGGACAAAGTGGAGAGACAAAAGCCTACAGGAATGCTTGAATCGCTACCCACACCGAGCAAATCTTGGGAAAGCATTTTTCTTGATTTCATAGTAGGGCTTCTGAAAGTGGGAGATATGACAACAATTCTAGTGGTAATGGATCTATTTTCAAAGTATGCTACAGTCATCTTAGTATAGAAGTTTGGCTTTATAGAAGAAACAAACCGTATAGTTTTCAAACATGTGGTAAAGTATTTAGGGGTACCTAAGATCATAATCAGCGATAGAGATCCATGGTTTACTATTTTTTTTAAAGAGTTTTTCAAGCTATTGGGGTTAGAACTTAACATCTCCTCTAATTATCATCTACAAAGAAATGGTCAAACAGAATGCTTTAGTGGCCTACTAGAGGAATTTGTATGACACTTCGAACAAGCAAACTAAAAGAATTGGCCTAATCTATTAAATGTGGCTAAATTATGTCTCAATTCATAAAAGATTTTCGCCATAAACAAAACCCTTTTGAGGTTGTCACAAGGCAACAACCTAGACTTCCCCACACCTTAGTGGAATCCTACAACGGGAAGAACCCTCGAGCATTTAACTTTTGCAAGGTATGGAGACAAAATACTAAGATCGCTTAAGCTTATCTAGAGAAAGCCTTTAGTCACATGAAGAAGTGGGTAGACAAAGGTCGAAAAGAGCATCATTTTAAGGTAAAGGACCTTGTGCTAGCGAAATTGGTACTTAAACAACTCATATTCTTAAGAAAAAGAGATAGACGACTAATGTGGAAGTATAAAGGCCCTATGTAAATTACAGCTAAGGTGGGGAAGACCTTTTACAAGATTGATTCACCAAAATGGATGAAGGTGCATCTAGTGTTTCACATCAACAACCTAAAGTTGTCCCACGTAGATCCAATAGATACTAGCAGGAGTTAAGCCATGATAGCTGCCATCACCACCCAGCCCCCATCACAACGTTGAGTAGAGGAGATTCCTACAAAGAAGATGATCATAATCAACCGACGACCAACACAAGAGTATTTGGTTAAATGAGAAGGTTTAGGCATAGATGAAATCACTAGGGAAAATGAAGTCGATCTCCTCACCTTCAACTAGAAAATTGAAAAGCCCCAAGTCAACAATTCAATGAGGACATCAATAGATTAAGTGGGGGAGGATGTCATGAGCCAACCTTGTATAGGGCTATGACAGGGTAAAACTACCTAGGAGATTAAGTCTTTTGTATCCTTAAGGGAGATGTCCCCCTTTTAAACATTGTAATGGTACTTGGTGACATCTGTAGAAATGTTTGTTAAGTCTTTAAGGGGAAGACCTTTTAGGAAAAAATTGTCCCCATCTCATGCATTGTAACGGTCTTGGTGAAATACTTGTAAAACCTCGTAAACTCTTTATAAGGGGTGAGCAATCGGTGAATTATTGGGCTGTCTCACTAGTAAAGATATACATAGAGTTATTGGCTGACTTGTGTGGAAACGTGCACCCAAGCGCCACATGGACTATCACATATTTAAGTGGAGGAACGTAATTTGTGACACAAAGCATATACAATCGAAGAAATTTCATCCTTTTACTTGATATATTTCGAACTCACTGTGTTGACAAAATTGAATTAGGTGTCACAGAATGACAATGGGAAAGACATGGAAGCAATGAATCCTCTTTCAATTTTCACCCATCCGGACTGACATTTAGGTCAACAAGATAAGTCTCGATTAACAAAATAAAGTCTCGATACCTAGAGAAGGATGGACCGTTCTAGCAATTTCTCTTGACTACAAAAGTTTTTTTCCAATACCAAGAAGAAATTTCAGCCTTCAGGAGATTCCACACAACTTTCAGCCTTTACAGGAAGGAGTGCAGATGAAAAGTGACAAATACTAAGAACATAGAATAGCATACAACTTATTACATTTCTATTCCTTGAAAAAGTCTTAACAACTGCCCTTATGAAGAACTAGTCAAGCACCAGACCATTTCCTTTGATTTATCTATTTCTTATGTTTGAGACAACTTAGGCAAATTCTGTTTATAAGAGATTTATAAAAGATTTGTCTGGTCTAGACACCCTTTATCTGTTCAATAAAGCTCTTGAAATTCTTGTAGGAAGACCCGCCTTCATTGATACTCTTTCTGGCAAGCTCCTTTAGGTGCAGGGCGTTTGCTTTTATAGCATCAGACGAGAGCACTGCTTTTATTTTTGTACTAATTTCGTGCCTTGTTATGATTCCATTTTCATCTGGGTCAACTCCCAAACCAATCCTCCAAACGTCACAAATATAGCTTTTATTATGTAACTGATCAGTGAAGTAAGGCCAACATAGGAAGGGTATCCCCTTGCTTAAACCCTCCAGAGTGGAATTCCATCCACAATGGCTTACGAAACAAGCAACAGAAGGGTGAGCTAACACCTTTTCCTGAGGCCCCCATTCAACAATTTTTCCACGATCAGCTATTCTTTCTATGAATCCTTCAGGAAATTTAGTAACTGATCCATTTGAAAGGTTGGATCTGACTACCCATAAAAATGGATGGCCAGTGAGTTCAAGACCAAGTGCCAGTTCATCTACTTGTTGTGGGCTAAATTTTCCTGTGCTACCGAATGCAACATAGATGACAGAGCCTGCAGTTTGTTGATCAAGCCAGCTTATGCAAATTGAGTCCTCAGGCCAAAAGTTTCCAGCAAAAGTTCCCATATAGTTTCTGGCATGTAACGGGCCTATAGGTAAGATGTTAGGAACCAATTTCAAGGCTGATGCATCTAGTTCATAAAATGTGTTGGAAAGAATCAAGTTGGTAAATCCAACAATTTTGGGTAAGGTACAAGAAAGTCCAAATATAGCTTTCTGCATTTCTGGATCACTGCTGCTCCATGGAATATCTGACCTACTCCAGGTAGGGATTTCCTTTGATAATGAGATTGATTCGCCTTTCACTAGAATTCCTGCAAAGTTCAAATTATTCTATCCATAGTCAAGCTTTTAAAAAATACAAATAAATAAGAATACTGTTAGCATTTTCAGTTAAAGTACACATGACCTTGTCATTGTGTTTTTATCATGTAATACATTGTAAACTATATAGTAATTAAACCAGAATAGGTGTATATACCTAAAGCCAACCCCAAAATCATATCAAGTACATGTATAGTTAATTATAAATGCTGCCAGATTCTTACCATCGTTATCCAGAATTCCAGCCCCAAGTAGCTGTGGAATTTGTAGTGAGAGGGCCAAAACTGCTGGTCCAGCAACTTGAACTGCAATTCGCCCGATCCCCATTTCCTTGGCCACTTCCAGTGCCCACACAGCCGTTGTATCAGCTAAAACACAAGTGATTTGCTCATTGATGTTAGACTGGTTTATTTTCTCAATCAAGTTCTTCAATGAACCCGGCATACCTTTCTGTGCCCTTTTTGTGAAATTAACAGCATTTCTTTGAGCACCCCTTGATTCTAAAGCATCAGGAATTGAAACTAGACTTATCAGGCTTTGCTCTTCGATGTCCGCTGATACTGAAGCCATAATTCTTTCATGTACAGACTCTGAATTAACGAATGTGATTTTCACTCCATTAGCAGCAATTTGGAGGGCCAACTTCATGAAAGGCGCCACATGGCCTTGTGCTGGGAAGGGTATAGCCAGTACATGTGGTTTTCTAGCCATGGATACCGCCACTACTTCCCCAGACTAGCTTGCTTTGGGTCCTAAGCCGCACTTATATTATTTTTTCTTGCTGTTTAGCCTACCTACGGATAGCTATCCTTTCATTTTCAATTGTTTAAATATATCTGGTTGTCAATTCATCAACAACTAACTCTTTCTTCACATAGGAGTATGATTAAGTGTCCCCTTTTATTGTTTAATGTTTAATGTGAGTTCTTGTTTCTTCCACCTGTATTTTTCTCCTTGTAAGGACTAAAGCAAATCCGGCCACTTGAAGCATTTTTTCTTAAAAAAAAAAGTGGTTACAACTTAAAACTATTTTTAATTATTTGTAATCTGGAATTTCTATTGAACCGCTAGAGGTTAAGTGCATACATACTTGGCACTTGGTAGATGTTCTCTATGTACTCTACAGAGGAATACAAATAAAAATTTGGCTTTTGATGTGCATGCATTCACCACTTTTCACATGTACGCAGAACAAGTTGGATAATAGGACATATATTTTTGGTTATGAATAATAGGATATTAATATTGAACAAATTCCACTTAATATACAAAGAACTATAAACTATTGCAGTTGAGAGTGTTAATGAAGAAGACGAAGAATTTCATTACAGCATTAAAAGCTTATATAAAACAAACAAGGGTTAATGTCCCCTGGTTAACAACCAGAAGTAGGTAAAGGGCAGAAAACAAAGCAACCTAAATCCATAAATTTAGGCTTAAAACAGAACAAGTAATAATGATTACGAAAGAGGGGCCTTAACGCTCCATTCCTTCAACTACAACAAGTAACGTGAAGCAGTCTCTTTTCACAGCACCACGCAGCCATCAACCTCAAAAAAACGAATTCTAAACTTCTGGCGCCAAGAGTACCTAAGGTAGCTTCAAATTTCAACAGAGAACTGCCTTTAATTTGATAATCAATCACTAGACCAACTTATTTTTTTTAGGTATACAATCACAACAACTTTGATAGAATCTGTCTTCTATCATTGTGCAGAATGATTTGGTAGGCCTAATTAAAGGCTCTTAATATGTTCAATAAAGATCTTAAAGTTCTTGAAAGAAGACCCACCTTCATTGAAACTCTTTCTGGCAATTTCCTTTATATGCAGCGCATTTGCCTTTATAACATCAGAAGAGAGCAATTTGTTTATCTTTGTACTTACTTCATGCTTTGTTGTGATTCCATTTTCATCTTTGAACAGTTCTAAACCAATCTTCAAAACATCACAAATATAGTTTTTATTGCTGAATTGATCTGCTATGTAAGGCCAACATAAAAAGGGTACCCCCATGCTTAGACCCTCTATTGTGGAATTCCAGCCACAGTGGCTCATGAAACAAGAAACAGAAGGGTGAGCCAACACCTTTTCCTGAGGCGCCCATTCTACAAATTTTGCACGTTCAGCTACTCTACTTTTGAATTCATCAGGGAATTTAGCAATTGATCTATCCATAAAGTCTGATCGAACAACCCATAAAAATGGTTGGCCTGCAAGTTCAAGACCAAGAGCTAGTTCTTCCACTTGTTGAGAACATGTTATTGTTGAGCTACCAAATGCAACATAAATGACAGAACCAGCAGTTTGTTTGTCAAGCCACTCTAAGCATGTTGAGTCTTCAGGCCAAGTGCTTCCAGCAAAACCTCCCAAATGGTTACTAGCCAGTAATGGACCAATAGGCAAGACGTTCGGAATCAATTTCAAGGCTGATGAGTCTAGCTCGTAAACTGAGTTTCAAAGTAACCAGTCATAAAATTTGGCATACTCGGGAACAATAGAATAAAATCCAAGGATAGCTTTGTGCAAGACTGGATCACTGCTTCTCCATCCAATTTCAGAGCTTCTCCAGGAAGGGACATCCTCTGACAGCGAGATTGGCTCATCTTTCATTACAATTCCTAGAAATTCAAGTTTTTCATATAGATCAAGCGCTCAAAAGCTTTCAACTACTTTGTTTGTCCTCAAATTAAAATCAAGTCAAAATACAAAAATGGTATGTATATATTGCTTTACCGACAGATGATCTTTTCTGAGTTGGTGCCTTTTTTTTTTTCCTCAAACAATAACGGTTGAATTGTACAAACTATAATCATAAACTTAAAAACATTGAGCTTAAATGAAAGTTAAAGGCCAACATGATTATTTCAAAAGACATATTCTACTATTTACTATAGGTATTCCCATTTTACCATCAATGTTTATGATCTCAGCCTCAAGAAGTTGTGGAACGTGTACTGCAAGGGCCAAGCATGCTGCTCCAGCAGGCCAAACTGCAACTGCTTCGATTCCCACCTTCTTGGCCACTTCTAGTGCCCACCCAACTGATGTATCAGCTATAACACAAGTGATCTTCTCATTGACATTTGACTGGTTAATTTTCTTGATCAAGTAGTCCTCAAAATAACCTGGCATAGCTCTGCGCATTGCTTCCATCATCTTAACAGCATCGTTTCGTCCATCCTCATCCACTCCGTCAGGAATTGAATCAAGGCTTATCAGACTCCGCTCCTCAACTTTCTCAGGCAATGAAACCAAAATTTTTTCATGTGTGACCTCTGTGTTAACAAATGTTACTTTAACTCCATGGGCCGCAATTTGGAGGGACAACTTCATTAGAGGTGCTACATGGCCTTGCGCAGGGAAAGATATAACTACTACATGTGGTTGCCTGTCCACGGTATATGCTCACAGCTTACTTTGAGTGTTGGGTTATATCTATATATACTCTTGTTCATGTTTTTATCCTACCTCCTGATAGCTGTTGTTTTGATTTCAATTGCTTAAGAAACTAATAAACTCTTAACTCTTGTGAGATCATCATCTTGTAGTATATCCACTTTTGTCTTTACAAGGGACTATGCTGTCCGCGACCTTTCTTCTTGTCTTGTATGCTTGTTCCTTGACCTATATATATGTTTCTTATTGTGAAAAATAAAGCAGCATCCTATACTTGTGGCTAAATGTTATGATTTTTGCTTTGGGCTGGAGTTTCTTAACAATTCGTAGCGGTATTTCTGGTGCATATGCTTTGTAGGCCCGGCCTTTGGATAAGGTTATACAAACGAGGACAAACGAGGATTTTACATTCAAATTTGAAAAGACTTTCTATTTTTATAATAATAATATAATTAATTATATTAAAATATATAAAAAATAAAATATTTACTTATTCTCTCATGTCTAATAAATATTTATTTTTTCTCATTTCTCAATTCTTATTAACTTGGAACTAATTATCTCATTTCCTATTAAAAATATGTAAAAGTAAAAAATAATTAATAAAATGACATATTTTCTTTTTTTTTTTAATTATATGCTTAATAAATCTTAATTTTTTAACACTTCTCAACTATTTTTTTTTCAATTTATAATATCCACTCTTGAATTTTTCTTTCATCCCTTGCTCGTTCTTCTTTTAACTTTATATTTTCTCTAAAGAACACGTAGGAAATCTATTATATTATTATCTTTATAAGACTGTGAGCCTCATTTATGATTTGTAATAAGAATTCAACAATTAGTGGATAGCCAAAAAATGGGCGGACTTAGTCAATCTATCCACAATCACCCAAATAGCATCCTTCCCACTTTGTGTCCGCGGCAAACCCAATACAAAGTCCATAGTCACGTGTTCCCACTTCCATTTAGGAATCGGTAAAGGCTGAAGAGTACTTGATGGTTTGTGATGCTTCACCTTGATCTGTTGGCACGTGAGACATTTCGCTACAAACTCTGCTATGTCTCGTTTCATACCCGGCCACCAATAACTTTCCTTAATAGTCTAATACATCTTGGTGCTTCCGAGATGTAAAGCGTAGGCGAAAGAATGAGCTTCCTCCAAAATAGCTTGTCTCAACTGGTCATCTTTAGGAACATAAATCCGGTCTCTAAGCATCAAGGTACCATCATCATTAAGTCTAAACTCACTAATTACTCCATCTTGCAGCTTTTGAACTTCCTGTTTCAACCAATCATCAAATTTCTGCAATTCTCTGATTTGATCAACAATGAAGGTCTCACAACGAAACTAGCAAGTAGGGTTCCATCCTCACCATTATTCAACTGGATCCCTAGAGATTTCATCTCAAGTAATATCAAAAAATAAGAACTCCGAAGTACAGCTAATGAAGATGAGGATTTACGACTTAAAGCATCCACTACAACATTTGCCTTTCCAGGGTGATAATCAATCACCAAGTCGTAATCCTTAATAAACTCCAGCCACCGTCTTTGTCTCAAATTAAGTTCTTTCTGGGTGAGCAAATATTTCAAACTCTTATGATCAGTAAAAATCAGACAACGCTCACCATATAAATAATGTCTCCAAATCTTCAATGCGAAGACTACTGTTGCCAACTCCAAGTCATGAGTAGGGTAATTCATCTCATGTTTCTTTAACTGCCAAGAAGCATAAGCTATCACTTTCTCATCTTGCATCAACACACACCCTAATCCCAACTTAGATGCATCACTGTATACCACAAATTCTTTTCCATTAACAGGAAATGTTAAAACAGGAACGGAGGTTAACCGATTCTTTAGCTCTTGAAATCGATTCTCACAAACATCATCCCACTCAAACTTAACTCCTTTACGAGTCAAATGAGTCAGAGGAGCTGCTATCAATGAAAATCCCTAAACAAATCTCTAATAATAACCAGCTAATCCAAGGAAACTACGAATCTCAGTTATCGTTCTCGGTTGCTCCCATTGTAAGATTGTCTCAATCTTCTTAGGATCGACATAAATTTCAGCTCCGGACACCACATGTCCCAAGAAAACCACTTCCTTTAACCAAAACTCACATTTAGAGAACTTGGCATTGAGTTGTCTCTCGCGCAAAGTTTGCAACACAATGCACAAATGAGCAGCATGTTCATCATCATTCTTCGAATAAACTAGGATGTTGTCTATGAACACTATCACAAACTTATCTAAATATGGATGGAACACCTTGTTAATAAGATCCATAAAAGCTACCGGGGCATTAGTCAAACCAAACGGCATCACCAGAAACTCATAATGCCCATAACGCGTCCTAAAAGCAGTCTTGGGTACATCCTGCTCCTTAATCTTCAACTGATAATACCCAAACCTCAAATCAATCTTTGAAAACACCATAGCACCTCGTAATTGATCACAAAGATCATCGATCTGAGGTAGAGGGTATTTATTCTTGATGGTCACTCGGTTCAGCTGACGGTAATCGATACACAATCGAAGAGTGCCATCATTCTTCTTTACAAATAGGACTGGTGCTCCCCAAAGAGAAATGCTAAGGCAAATGAAACCTTTATCCACCAAATCTTGCAACTGGACTTTCAGTTCCTTCAACTCTACCAGAGCCATTCTATATGGAGGGATAGAAATAGATGCGGTACTTGAAAGTAAATCAATAGGGAATTCAAGCTCTCGATCAGGAGGTAGTCTCGGTAACTCATTAGGAAATACATAAGAAAACTCACTTACTATTGGGACATCCTCTAATTTAGGTTCCCCTTTTGAAATATCAATCACGTGAGCCAAATAAGCTGGATACCCTTTCTGTACTAATTTCAAAGCTTTGATGGCCGAGATTACACAGGACGGTAATACTCGACGTTCCCTTGCAAAAACAATCTCTACTCCCTCCGAATTTCGAAGAACAACTTCTTTCCGGAAACAATCCATGTTCGCCCAATGTGCAGTTAACCAGTCCATACCCAATATCAAATCAAAATCTTGGATTTCTAGAGGAATCAAGTCACCTCTAAATTCTTCCTCACCAACCATTACTCCACAATCTCTAAAACAACTGTTTCTAACTAGTTTTTCACCTAAAGGGGTGTGAACTACAATTTTTTCCTCTAATGGTGACAGGTTTCTATCAGCAATTGATGCAAATGCCATACTCACATAAGACCTATCTAAGCCAGAATCTATCAAAACATAAGCATCTTTATCAAATAAAGACATGATACCTATCACTACTTCAGGTCGGACCCGTGCCTCATCTTCCGTCACAGCGAAAACTCTTGTTGAAGTACGATTCTTTGGTCTCGAAGGTGGATATGCCAGGGTGTTACTCTCTACACCAGACTGTATAACCACTCCCTACCTCGGTGGTAACCCAGAAGGATCTCTCCTCCGCATATCCGTACGAGTTGGTGGAGATGGAGCAATTGTAGTAGCCTGTCCTAGTTGTGGGCACTCACTCTTAATGTGGCTCAGCTGATCACAATGATAACATCGTACTGGTCCCTTACACGGCCCAACATGATTCTTCCCACATCTGCTGCATCTATCAAAACCTCCGAAACTCTTTCAGGAAGTAGTCATCGCAGATCTACTGAATCTTTAAGGCCTCTATTTTGTCTATGAAAATGAAGGTCGAGGAGATGTCACTGAAACAGAGGTAGTACTCCCTGAAGCAGATGAGTCTTTGCCCCTTTTTGGTGGCTGACTAGAAGATACACTCAAATTTCTCCTTTTTACAAACTCGGTCCGAATCCTCCTATTCTCAATCGCGAGCTTCTCAGCCCGTAAAGCCATTTGTACCACCTCCTTATGTGACTCCCTACCAATCACTGTCATCCACTCTCTAATCTCATTACGGAGCCCTTCTTCGAAATAATTGGCTTGATCTTGCTTAAATTTCACCAAATCCGGCACATATAACATCAGCTCGTTAGAATGAGCTTCGTACTCCTCTACAGTTAAATTTCCTTGTTTCAAACTCAGAAATTCTCTTTTCTTTTCTTTCTGATGGAAATAAGTGAAATACTAACCATCAAATTCTCTTAGGAAGTCTGACCAAGATGGAGGAGTAGTGGAACGGGATTTTACTGAATTCCACCATGTACGAGCTCTCTTCTCTAGTAATCTCGTGGCCACCATCAATTTCAGGTCAACATCCAACTTCATATCAGAGAACGTCTCCGAAACCTGATTAATCCATTCTTTGGCTACGGTTGGGTCCAACTCACCCGTAAAAGAAACACAACCAAGTTGCCTAGCTTCCTTCAACTTTTTAGCAATAGAGACATTCGACACTAGCGGTGGAACATGTCACGACCCGGAACTCCCCATCGAGCCCGTGACAACCGCCGCGAGGCCTCGACAGACAT
>NC_030852.1:23000072-23007382 GCF_000208745.1 Theobroma cacao
TTTGACTCCAAATTGATCCTCGAACTCCGAATCACCATATTAACCCATTCTGGGACTTTAAAATTCTTAATTTCATTGTAAATTCTCTATTTGATCTAGTTCGAGGCTTAAATCAACTTTATTGTACCTCTAGGTACAATACCGACTTTTGTAAATTTTTCAAGACTCTCTTAGCATGTAAACATGCTATCCACCACATGTATGTCATCACAAATATTTCTGTAGAGTCGGGCTTGTCATCTTCTCCCCCACTTGGATCAACCATATGATCCTTCTTCTTGACTAATTTCTACATCCGGCTAAATATTAATATTTTAATATTATTTTATTAATAAAATATTATTTTATTCTAAAATTTTATCTTGTCTCCTTGGTACCAAAAATACCTTATTATGCCTCACTTGACTTCCAAATCGCCTTTTATCTCACAAATTCTCCTCCGATAAAATTATTATTATTTTCTCACTTGCGAAACATTTTATCCTAAACTACTCCTTTCGTCTTTTATCACTTCTAAACATTTTAATTGGCCTCGATATGCATTCGATCAATTTTATTTATCACCATATCAAAGTATGGGGTATTTCAGAACAAGAGGTGGGGGTGGTGGTACTGAAGGAGCAACTGGTGGTACTATAGGAGGGCCTGACCAGCTTGAGCTTGGCTAGCAATAACGATAAAGAAAGCTGTCAATGCCTAGACTGCCTCAGGAGACATGGCAGGAGTACCAGTAGGTGGCAGAGGATGTGGAGAATGTGGAGGAGTCTCTGCTTGCTCAGCAATAGATGCTGCCCGAATGGTGGATGCAGCCGATTCCTCCTCTACTGCATCTAGCTGACGACGTTGGGAACGACCTCTTCCCCTCCCAACCGATCTAGTGAGAGGTGGGCGTCCGCATAGAGGAGGCATGGCAATCTATACAAGAGAACAAGGCAAATTTAATCAACCTTAGACTCTATATGCAAATGCATGCATTATATTCAACCTAACCTAACTTAACTTGGGGCCACACTAACACTGTAAATTTTTAAAACAACTTTAAAACTAAAAACTCTGATCTTTAAAACCAAATGCTCTGATACCAATCGAATTGTCACGACCCAAAACTCCCATTGAGCCCGTGACAACTACCGCGACGTCCCGAAATACATTTATTACCCGAAATATCAATCGGAACCTCGCAAGGTTTAACATCAATTTTTATCTCTTCCCCTGTGAGTATTAGTTGCTAAAATCATGTTTCGAGAGATTATAAACTATTTCCAATTCAAAACAATAGAAAAATAAATTTTTCCTCACAGGGGCATTTTGGTAATTTTTCCTCAAAAATCTCGAAATTCGCTAAAAATGTAGTAAGCGAGTTCAAAACACATAATTCATAATCAAAAATGAGTTTTAAAGTCTAAACTCTTCATTTAAAACAAAATTGCGATTATTTGGATATAATAAGAAAATAAAAGAAATATTAAGTAAAATATTCTATTTTCTTATAAAACAACATTTATAGAGTTATACGTAAATAATTTTTGTAGCGTAAAAGCTAAATAAATTCATACATATTATAATACAATAAGTCAGATTATTTAATTTAATTTACAATAACAAGTGGGCCTCCGAATAACCAAAAGTAAATAAGACTGTGAACCTACAGTTTGAAGGAATGCAAATCCAAGGGTAGTCCTCGATGAACTCAGCTGTCTACAGCTTAATCTAAACCTGAAATGGGTGGAAAGAAGAGTTGTGAGATTTTATAATCCCAGTAAGTAAACAAACATCATCCGAAATATCTAAAGTTGAGTAAAAGGAGACAATTAAAATATTTCATCTCAATATTTATTTCATAACATATATATTCATTTCATTTAAATATTCAACATGTCTTATGAGTATCTTAAAAACTTGGCTCCTGCCAAAATCATTCTCGGAGATACCTTGACCGAGGTATCTAACCGAGTCCGCCAAGGCTGTTAAAAATTTCGTATACACATAAACAAATTATTAGTTTGAAAAACACAGTCGTTCCTTAGCATAAGCGGAGTTCATCATCACGAGATGGTTCGACGTGACGTGAACTTTATCCATACCTCAAGAGATACCTTACGCGCCTCTCCAACCGAGGTACATAAATATATCTAGATTTCGAGCCCCTCTAATAGGCTGGTCCACAGAATTCTCCTACTACAGCAAGCTAAACCCACCATATAATAAAATTTTGACAGCATAACAGGGCTAATATTTTACTACCCAGCCTGCAAGGGTAAAGTAAAACAATTCATACAATTCATAAAATACAACCCAACCAGTCATGCCAACACAATAACAATATAACATAAGCAATCAATTTCCAATCATAAATTTACAACATACTGGTGGTCTCCAATTACTCTATTTTCAAAATCGTTATTTCGTTTCAAGACAATTTATAAAATCTTTTCATTTAAACACAATTTTGTTTATAAAACCTAAAATTTTCCATTTGACTCATTTTCATAAAATTTCACTAAAACCGAGTTAAAACATACTTTAGATAATTAAAATGATGATAAGGTTACTCACTACTTCGAGAGTCGAATTTCTAGAGTACTCTAACTACCGATCCTCGGGGTACAATTTCCTTGCCTTTATCGGAGGATTCACCACCTTGACATAGTACAAAATCGAGAAACTTACTACATTGGTACTAAATCAAAATTAAACTAATTTAGACTACTAATGCATGATATGGAATGTAAAAATGTCTGAATAGCCGTTTAAATACAGTATTCAACCTAATTTGCACTATTCTCGGTGTAATTGGTTAAAACCTCCAATTTAACTCCAAATCGATTTCTTTCACTTTCTACACTCCAATTATACTTAAAATACCTCAATGACTGTGAATATAATTCAATTTATCAGTCGGAATCATAAATCGCACATGTCTATACATTAGGTAAAAATTCAGATTTTCATGCCAAAATTTCCCATTAAATTTCTAGCCTCACCAATCATTAAATACAACCAAAATATCATGAAATATCATCAATTTCAGCCTCAATATCCTCCCTAGAAAATTCGGCCTCTTGTGGGTTTGTGAAGAACAAAGTGATTTCTTGCTAGATTTTCATACTTTCCATTACTAAACAACCAAAAACACTTAATTAACATGAAATCTAGCAAAATCAATGCTCAAAACCTCTCCTCTCAAATTCGGCCAACATGGGTTCATCATGAAAACTTGAGTTCTAAGCATGGAAAATGAAAAAGAAAGCATGGGTAGTGTAAATCATAAGGTAAAATCACAAAATTTTACCTTTATTAGCTTAATCCCTTGAAATCCCACACTTTTTCTTCAATTTTCCCACCTAGGTTTTGTTCTTTCTTTGTTCTTCTTCACTTCATGCTTTAACCGGCCATAATGAAGAAAATAGGCTGATTTTTGCTGATTTTAAAGCTAAAAAAAATAAATGGATATAAACTTGACACATGTCACCATATTATTGGTCCATGTGTCATTTCTTAACTATTAAGCTTTCTCTCTCCACCATATAAATTTTTTCAATTATCCATGATAATATTGGATAAAATCCATGTGCTGGACAAGTGTCGGGTGTGTAAAATTATAATTTTGCCCTTGGGGTAGCAAAATTACCATTTTACCCCTATCTCCGAAAAATATCGAGATTACAATTTTTTTTCACTTCTCAACATCAAATCATACTCCAATAAGTCAAATGGGGCCAAAAAATCTTTTCTAAAAATTTTCATTTTGTCCCTAGGTGGCAAATGACCATTTTACACCTAAATAGTGAAAATTTTGGTTTGACTCCAAATTGATCCTCAAACTCCGAATTATCATTTTGAGTCATCCCTGGACTGTGAAGCTCTCAATTTCACCTTAAAATTCCTATTTGATCTAGTTCGAGGCTTAAATTAACTTTGTTGTATCTCTAGGTACAATACCTACTTTTGTAAATTTTTCGAGACTCTCTTAGCATGCAATCATGCTATCATCACATGTATGTCATAACAAGTATTTTATAAGGTCAGGCTTTACATGATTGGTTCACTTCTTTATCAAACTACAAGTAGACCTGATATCTTATTTAGTGTTTGCCTATGTGCAAGATTCCAATCATGTCCCAAGGAATCACATTTGACTGCAGTGAAAAGGATTTTTAGATATCTATTGAATACTCAAAGCTTAGGCCTATAGTATAAAAAAGGCTCATCTTTTAATCTTTTTGGCTATTCCGATGCTGATTTTGCTGGTAGTAAAATTGATCAAAAAAGTACTAAAGGTACTTGTCAATTCTTTGGAAACATGCTTGTGTCTTGGTTTTGCAAGAAACAAAATTTTGTTGCTCTATCAACTATTGAAGTTGAGTGTATATCACTAGGTAGTTGTTGTGCACAAATACTATAAATTAGGCAGCAATTAAATGATTTTAGAATGACTATGCATAAAGTTCTGATATATTGTGATAATATGAGTGCTACAAATATCTCCAAAAATCTTGCTCAACACTCTAGAACAAAGCACATAGAAATTAGACATTATTTCATTAGAGATCATGTGCTTAAGAAAGATATTGAAATAGATTTTGTAAACACCTTCCATCAATTGGTTGACATTTTCACAAAACCATTGAGTGAAGAATAATTTTATATAATTAGGAGAGATCTAGGAATGATTGATGTCAATAAAGTCTAAATTATGCTGAATTGATCATGTTTTTGATGATATACTTTATAATGATCATGTTCATTCCTTGATGTAATTGATTATGGAATGTCCTGATTAGGTAAAAGAGTGTTAAAAGGGAAAAAAAACTCACATTAATTATTTAGGACCCCCTTTAATCAATTAAAACATCTTTATTTTAAGTTAGCTAAGATAAGTTAGTGAACTCTTAATCAGTTAAAGGTGTCCCTAATCAGTTAATGAAAGTTAAACAATTTGAAAAGTTTTAAGTTAGAGACATAGTAATTGGTTAAGACAAATGCTAATCAATTAAAACACCATTGCCAGTAAAAAGACTGTCACGCATGAAAAATTTCGTATAAAAAAAATACTAAGGAGGTGGTATGAGAAACCACCCACTCAAAATGTTGGTAACCAATTAATAAACTCCTATTAAAGACCTTACAACTACCAAGAAAACCATTCCCTAGGAAATCAAAGGCCCACAAGCTTCCAAATTCTTCTCTCTCTTTATCACATCCCAAATCCCAAGCCATGACCAGCGCATGGGCCCAATAGGTATAGCCCACCAAACCTAAGCAAGCCTCTCTGTGTAAACCTATTCAGTAGTTCATCTATCACTTTTCTTTCTTTAAGATCTAAACCTCATAATTTCTACTAATAACTTCTTCAAAGTTAAATCGTGGAAACCAAGTATATATCATTCTCAAAATAGAGTTATCATTGTCAACCCTAAACGACATTGTTAATCAAACTAAACATACAGAGTTCACAACAAATCTCACAGTTTACATTAAACCATCACATATAAACATACAACAAACCCTTAACTACTAGTGGAGTGACTTTGGGTGTGGGTATTATCATCGAGTGACATAGTAAACCTACCGAAAGATGAATATGAGGAAGCCCCTCGACCTAGGAATCCAACTACCTTCGAATTGAAAAACTGAAACATGAAGTTGAAAAGAATGAGTATAAACCTAGTGAGTGAACATAGCAAGGAAACAAGCAAAGATACAGTAGATTTTAGTAATTATTTTATACAAAAGTAAACATTCCACATAATTCAATATTTTATTTATCATAGACATGGTTGCACAGTCTAGACATTCAAGGAAAATAATATTAATCATATTGCCACTAGTTTAGAACATCTCAAGATTTCCAATGCATCACACTCCACAATTCAATTGGCAATTCAACATAATATTTCAAACATGTAATTCATCACATTCTACGTTTAACAACATAGAAGAATCACTTGTAAAAGGCTTGTTCTTGCGCATAATTTTCTTAAAAGAGTCAACCAAGAATTTTCAAATACTTTATTCAAATGCATGCACATTTGTTCCAAACATTTTAAATGCAAGTTCACTCACCAGTTTATTTATTTTTTTGATAGACTCCGAACCTCGACTAGTCCTTCAAGTGGAAATGTGGGGTCTCGTTGGAACCTATCACAGACAATTAGTATCACAACCAACCTAATTCGCGTGAATATAAATCCAAATTCTATTTCCTTAATTAAACTTTACTAGTTCTTCCTAACTAGTTTTCAATTACCATTTGGCTAGTCATCCTAATACTAACTCCAACAATTTCATAACACTTCGTTTATTACTTCCATTTTCCAGCACCTATATCATCCTTAAAATTCATAATTCTAAACTTAATTAATTCCCTTAGTGACATCTTACACCAACACAATGCCTTTTATTAAATTAGTCATCCACACCACTGGTTAAACTATGAATTACCATAATTATTAATCATTTCTCCCTCCAACAATCTCAACCCATCAAAACAACCCCTAATTCCCATTCCAAGTATTAATTTACTTGTAAATTTACAAAGCCAACATTCAAGTCATTAGCTAGCCATTTATTTGCACTATTCTAATCACACTAGTAACAAATAATCACATTTTAACCACAATATAACCATCAACAATAAAACAGCCCATAGATCTAATTATTAGCTATCATTAACAAACTTAAAAATTAGCCTTAACCCATTACGCACCTTGGTGGACTCATAGTTAATTTTCCTTGGTGAAGATTAAAATGGGAAGATGTAATAGCCCGCACCCTTGTTGGACACAAATAAGACCTTATTGATCAAACGAATGATTGTTTGATGTGAATTGGCGTGTGCTAAAGAGCGACAAAGGATGAAAGGAACGTTCAAGAATAAAATACTTCGCGCGTGCAGAAACAATAATTAAATAATAATATTTTCATTGAAGATGAATTAGTAAACTAAAGGATGATTCGGAAGTAAACCGAGATGTATTAATGCGTTTTGGGACCAAAGAAGGCAAGTGAAAAATTTTGAAATAAAATAATAATTTATTTAATAAAATAATATTAAAATATTAATATTTTATATGTTATCGGAATTAGTCATGAAAAATGGAATATGACTAATTTAAGTGGGGGAGAAAAAGTAAAGAAGAATTTTGAAGGAAAACGACGATAATTGTGACAGCGTGATTTTATTAAATCGAGCTAACGCAAGTAAGTAAATATTTAAATATTATGGTGACACCGCGTTGAAATGCGATCTTGATATTTTGATTATACACGTGTAAGAAAAGGAAGATAGAAGAAAATTAAAATTTTTA
>NC_030852.1:23016464-23022359 GCF_000208745.1 Theobroma cacao
TTTTTTTTTTTTTGTTTCATGAACTTTCCAATTTGTTTTCTTCCAATTTGGCCGACACCCCCATTTTTCTTTCCTTCTCCATTTTATTCCACATGGTCGGCCTCCCTCCATCAAACAAATCAAATAGTCTTTTGACTCTTTTTATTGACCACATGGGCGGCTGCCCATGTTGGTCTATCTTTATCTATATATTTTTTTTATATATACTATTATTATTTTACTATATGTTCATTTTATTTCTCTCATTAATTTCACTACATATCCTTCAATCTTTATATTTCAAATTCAATCCTTTTAATACGACTAAAAATTTCAATTTTCATCTATCTTCATTCCTCTGTACGTGTACTACCAAATTATCAAAATTGCACTTCAACGCGGTATTACCATAATATTTAAATACTCACTTATCCGCGTTGGCTCGACTTAGCAAAACACGCGTATTTCACTTTCGTCGCTCATTTCCAAAAATTTATTTGTATTTCTTCTCCCCCACTTGGATCAACCATATGATCCTTCTGCATGACTGATTTTGATTTCGACATCCGGTTAATATTAATATTTTAATATTATTTTATTAATAAAATATTATTTTATTCTAAAAATTTCCTCTTGTCTCCTTGGTACCTAAAATACCTTATTATGCCTCAATTGACTTTTGAATCACCTTTTATCTCACAAATTCTCTTTCGATAAAAATATTATTATTTTTTTATTATTTCCTCACGTGCGAAATATTTTATCCTGAACTATTCCTTTCATCTTTCATCACTTTTAAACATTATAATGGACCTCAATTTGCATCCGATCAACTTTATTAATCACTGTTTCAAAATATGGGGTATCACAAGGGCATGGTAAACCCCGTTATATTTTACCTTAGTATGAAAGGCGCGGAGGATATTTCCTATGGTATATTTAGAGTTCACTTCACGCCGAACCACCACGTGAGGGTGAAACTTAGCCAACGCCAAGGAACGGCTACGTTTTTAAACATAAAACTTGTTTTATGTGTATATATCGTTTTAACAGACTTGGCAGACTCGGTTGGATGCCCAAGCCAAGGTGTCATCGAGTACGAGTTTTGGCATGAGCCAAGTTTGAAGAAAGTCATAAGCCTTACTGATTGTTCTTGATGAAATGTAATTGTTTTATATGAATTGAAATGAGTTTTGAATGTTATGAATTATATTATGATGATGATTTAATTGTCTCCATTTACTCGGTTTTAGATGTTATAGATGAACTTTTGCTTACTCACTGGGTTTATAAAAACTCACCTTTTCCTTTCACCCATTTCAGGCTCAAGATAGTCTGTAGACAGCCGATTTTGTCGAGGATTGCTTTTGGATCTGCATCTTTAGAAATCGAAGGTCTACAGTCTTGCATATTTTCGGTTATATCGGGGCCCACATGTCATTATAGAATATTTTGTATACCTGGCTGTGTGTGCCACTATATGTATGAATTTATTTTGTTTTTACGCTATAAAAATTATTTACGCAGAGTTCTATAAATATTGTTTTATAAGAAAATGGAATATTTTATTTAATATTTTTATTTAGTTTGATTAGCCATAATTTCATTATAAAGGGATGATTAAGATTACTAAAATTATTTTTAGATAAGAAATGTATATTTTTTGATCATATGCTATATTTTTACTAGGTTTCAAAATTTTTGGGTAAAAATGACCAAAATACCCTTGTGTGGCAAAAATTATTTTTTGTTCGTTTTGATTTAAAAATAGTTTATATTCCCTTAAAACATGATATTTAGTAACTATTGCTCACAGGGGAGATGTATAACTGATGCGAGAGCCTTGCGAGGTTTCGGTTGACATTTCGGGTAATAAATGTCTATCGAGACATCGCGACGGATGTCACGGGCTCGAAGGGAGTACCAGATCATGACACATTGATTAGTATGTTAGTTCAGAATCGGAATGAATTTTGAAACATGGTGAAGTTAGTCAAAAATCAAGTTCATTGTAATGCTTTGGTGTATTAGATTATTGGAAGTGTAATGAATATATTTGGAGTTGAATCAGATGTTTTGGTTAAATCAATGGTGTATAGTTCGAATTAGGTCGAATACAAATTCCTTTTGATCACAATTGAACCTACGTAGAATACCATATTTAAGTGACTATCTAAACATTTCTCATTCAACTTCATGCATTCATATAGAGTCTGAAATAGTTTTATAACAGTTTGACACAAATGTATTTAATTACGTATCGTGTATTATGGATAGGTGTTGAACCCCCCGATAAGGGCAAAGATATCATGCCGGAGGACTGAGAATAGGAGTACTTCTACCACTCCAAATTCCCATTATAGTGAGTAATCAGATGTTCATCTTAATTATCTAAAGTGGTTTATACTTGTTTTATGATTTTAAAGAATAAGGCACTTAATTTGCAAATTATTATGTTTTACATTTTAAATGTTGGTTAAATGAATGAGATTTATAAATTATTCTGAAACTAAATGTTGATTTTCGAAATAGAGCAAGTGAAGGCTATACATTCGTATTATATATATATACATGATTTGAAATGATGGCTTATGAAATTGTGATAGCATGAATGGCTGAAATTGTGGTTTTGTAAATTATATAAATTGCTTTGTCTTACATTGACAGGCTAGATAGTATTAAATTAGCCATGTCATGCTGTCGAAATGTTTATTGATTTGGTGGGTTATTTGTTTAGCTTACTGCAGTGGGCGGGTTTCCGTGGACCAACCTATTAGAGAGGCACGGTAAACCCCGTTATATTTACCTTAGTACGAGAGGCGCGGAAGGTATCTCCTAAGGTAAAGTTTAGAGTTCACTTCACGCCGAACCACCACATGAAAGTGAAACTCAACCAACGCCAAGGAATGACTATGTTTTTAAACATGAAAACATGTTTTATGTGTATATGTCTTTTTAACTACCTTGGCGGACTCAGTTGGATGCCTGGCACAAGGCATCATCGAGTACTAATTTTTGGCACGAGCCAAGTTTTTAAGAAAGTCATAAGCCTTGTTGATTATTTTTGATGAAATGTAATTGATTTATATCGGTTGAAATGAGATTTGATGTTATGAATCATATTATACTGAGATGTTTTAAATTGTCTCCATTTACTCAACTTTAGATGTTATAGATGAAATTTGCTTACTCACTGGGTTTATAAAAACTCACCCTTTCTTTTCAGCCATTTCAGGCTCAGGGCAGTCTGTAGACCACTGATTATGTCGAGGGTTTGCTTTTGGATTTGCACCCTTAGAAATCGCAGGTCTATAGTCTTGTTTATTTTGTTATTTTTGGGGCCACATGTCATTGTAGAATATTTTTGTATACCTGGTTTAGTGTGCTATTATATATATGAATTTATTTTGCTTTTTCACTACAAAAATTATTTACACAGAGTTTTATAAATATTGTTTTATAAGAAAATGGAATATTTTATTTAATATTTTTATTTAATTTGAATAGCTATAATTTCATTTTAAATTGATGAATTAGACAACGGAACTTATTTTTAGACATGAAATCGATGTGTATTACTCGTATATCATATTTTTACCAAGGTTCAAAAATTTTGGGTAAAATAACCAAAATACCCCTATGTAGTTGAAATTACTTTTTGATTGTTTTTGATTGTCTTTAAAACATGGTATTTAATAAATGTTGCTCACAGGGGAGAAGTAAAACTGATGCGAAAGCCTTGCGAGGTTTCGATTGGCATTCCGGGTAATGAATGTCAATCCAGACATCGCGACGGTTGTCACGGGCTCGATGGGAATTTTGAGTCATGACAGAATGGGAGTGTCGTCAGCCAGCCACATTGTTTGAAAGAAAAATAAATGGGAGAAAGAAGAAATGGCATTTTAGTCTTTTCATATTTTTTTGTTAACGATGTTTACACTTTTGGGGTAAGCTATCCATTTCGAAAACTAATGGACCCATGTGGAATTATGACTAAAAGTTAGGGGTGAAAGTATTTTACCATAGTATTTAATATTGGTTGTCCAATTGCAAACCTTATACTACGAACCTTCATAACCTTCTAATGACAAAAAGTGAAATCACCATTTTACCTTTTATGTCAATTTTGTCCTATAATCTCATATTTCATCCAATTGGTGATCCAATACTTTAGATCTAATCTTTTAAGTTTCAAGATGTGATGAGCAATTAACTCATCAATCCACTAGGCCCAAATTAATCACCAATCTTCCTAAAATCACTAGAAATGATGTTAATGTTATGAACTTTGCTTTTTTTATACATGTTTCCTATTACTTACCTCGATTATAATCCCAACATGCAGAGTCTAGATCAACGCTACATGATAATCATGCCCATGGCATATCAAAGATTATAAGGAGACAAAACACAAGTTCATTATCTATCAAGATTATGTGTCACGACCCGGCACTCCGTTCTAGCTAGTGACAACCGCCGCGAAGTCTCGATAAATATTCATTACCTGGTATGTCAACCGAAACCTCGCAAGGCTCTTGCATCAGTTTTCCACTTCCCCTGTGAGCAATAGTTACTAAATATCGAGTTTTAAGAGAATATAAACTATTTTATATCGAAAACAATCAAAATAAAATTTTGACCACACATGGGTATTTTGGTTATTTTTACCTTAAAATTTCGAAACCTGATAAAAATACAACGTATGGTAGAAAGATATCCATTTTTTATTAAAAATAAATTTTTGTAATCTAAATCATCCATTTGGAGTGAAAAGTTGGCTAATTAGACTAAATAAAAATATTCGATAATATATTCTATTTTCTTATAAAACAATTTTTATAGAACTATGCATAAATAGTTTTTGTAGCGTGAGAACAAAATAAATTCATACACATAGTGATACAGTAAACCAGGTATTCAAAATTATCTTACAATGGCATATGGGCCCCGAGATAACCAAAAGTGTGCAAGAAGGTAGACCTACGATTTTCAAGGAAGTAAGTCCAAAAGAAATCCTTGATGAAATCTACTGCCTACAGACTATCCTGAACCTAAAATGGTTAAAAAGAAAGGGTGAGTTTTCATAAACTCAGTGAGTAAACAAAGTCCATCATTAACTTTTAAAGTCGAGTAAATTGAGACAGTTAACTTTTCATCATACCATAATCCACAACATTTTGTACTTGTTTCAAATCATATATATATAACAACACATTTCATTATAATACACATCTCGACTTATAATTTTCTCAAAAACTTGGTTTGTGCCAAAAATCATACTCGGTGATACCTTGGCCGAGGCATTCAACTGGGTCTGCCAAGTTTTTAAGTTAACAACTACTCATAAAAACATAATTTAGCCATCCCTTGGCGTTGATGGAGTTCATCCTCAAGTGGTGGTTCAATGTGAAGTGAACTTTATCGTACCTTAGGAGATATCCTCCGCGCCTCTCATACTAAGGTAAATATAATGGGGTTTACTGTGCCCCTCTAATAGGTTGGTCCACGGAAACCTGCCTACTGCAGTGGCTAACTAAATAACCCACCAATCAATAAAATTTTGACAACATAACGTGGCTAACATAATACTACCCAGCCTATCAAAGGAAAACAACAGTTTATATATTTCACAACTCAAAAACCCAACCACATATGTCATCACGTATCAGTTCATAAATCATCAATTCCAAACATTGGTACGTAAACTTAAATATATAGGCAACATCAAAGGTTGGTCTCCACATACTCTCATTTTCAAAAACATTATTGAATTGTAAAATAATTCATAAACCTTATTCCTTAAATCGATTACTAGTCATAGAACATAAAATTCATTTAGGTTCAATATTCTTAAAATCATAAAATCGATTGTAAAAATACTTTAGATAGATAAGATGAACAGTGGTTACTCACTTT
>NC_030852.1:23040546-23056971 GCF_000208745.1 Theobroma cacao
AAATCACCAGAATTAAACTTTTTCACTTCCTATCATTAAATTATACTCCAAATAGTTAATCTTGGTCAAAAATTTCACTCCATGATCAAATTATTATCTTAGGTGGCAAAATGACGATTTTGCCCTTGAACATCAAAATTTCCAATTTTACCCCAAATGAACCATCGAACTCCGAACAATCATTTTTTTCATTCCTGGACTATAAAATATTAAATTTCATCATACAATTCCAATTTGAACTAGTTCGAGGTTAAAACAACTCAAGTGTACCGTTAGGTACGATATCGGGTTTCGTCTTTTCTTATGTGCTTTCCTAGCATAATAACATGCTACTCAGTACATGTATGTCATGACATGTATTTATAGGGTTGGGTTTTACAAAACTGATTTTGGTGTTATAATTATTTATATTGGTATTCAGCCTTGAGAGGCTAGGTTGCGATAAATTATCATGTCATGCTAGAATGAATTTTATTGATTGGTGGATTATATATTAATTATTTACTGCAGAGGGGGTTCAGTGGACCAGCCTATTAGAGGGGCACGGTAAACTCCATTATATTATTACCTCGAACGGAGAGGCGCGTAAGGTATCTCCTGGGGTAAAGCTTAGGGTTCACTTCACGCCAAACCACCACGTGAAGGGGAACTCAGCCAACGCCAAGGAACGACTGTATTTTTCTCAAACTAAAAATATATTTTAAGTATATACAAAATTTTAACAGCCTTGGCGGACTCGGTTGGATGCCTTGCGCAAGGTATCACCGAGTATGAGTTTTGGCACGAGCCAAAGTTTTTAGAAATTCATAAGCCAAGTTGATTACTCGATTTATATGGATTGATTTTATTTGGTTGAAATGAACTGAAAGGTAATGAAATTACAGTATGATGACTTATTTTAATTGTCTCCATTTACTCGGCTTTAGATACTTTAGATGGTATCTGTTTACTCACTGGAATTATAAAATCTCACCCCTTATTTCTATACATTTTTCAGGCTCAGGACAGTTTGTAGATAGTCGAGTAGGGCGAGAACTAAGCTCGGAACTGTATTATAGAAAGTAAGAGTTCACAGTCTTACATCCTCTTGGTCAATTGGGGCCCACGTGTTATTGCAGATCAAAACTTATATTTTGGTTATCTATATTTCTATTCAAACAATTTTTACTTTACTTTCATGTGCGAAAAATTATTTACGAATATTTTTATAAAAAATTATTTTATGAGAAAATAGAATATTTTATTTATTATTTTTGAATAGTACTAGTTGTCAACAATTTGCTTTCAAATGAACGTTTTAGATATGTAATTTGTTTTTAAATCATTAAATATATATTTTCTGCTCATCTACTACATTTTTAGCAAGTTTTGAGATTTTTGACGAAAAATTACGAAAATGCCCCTGTGAGCCAAAAAATAATATATTATTATTTTTATTAGAAAATGACTTATGATTTTTTTTTTGAAATGCGAGATTTAATAACTGTTGCTCACCGGGAAGTGTGAAAGCTGATACGAGAGCCTTGCAGGGTTTCGATAGGCATTCGGGGTGAAGAATGTCTATCGAGGCCTCGTGACTGGTTGTCACGGGCCCGATGGGGAGTTCTGGGTCGTGACAATTTAGATTGGTATCACAGCATGGTTTAAAGATCAAAGATTTTGGTTTTAAAGCTTTGGATTTTAAAGTTTTTGATTTTAAGGTTGTTTTAAGAAATCCACACTGACACTGCGTGGCCCCAAGTCCAGTTCAGTTAAGATAAGTTAAGTTAGGTTAGATTTAATAGAATGTATGCATCTATATATAGAAATCTACCTACTTTTGAGATGCATAAATAATTAAACAATTACTATTTGATTGCATATAGGTTTTGAGGTGCACTAGTGACATAAACACCATGTCTAGAAGAGGTGGTAGTCTTGATACCTCTCATAGTGATAGCGAAGGATTTCTAGATTCTACAGCTAGAAGCAAATGACACCCTGATCTAGGTGATTCGGAAGGTGGTCCATCCCGAATTCCTAATAATAGAATTCCTCTGAACGTAACAGAATGGGTCCATAATAAGGAAAGTTTTGAGAGTAGCTAGAATTTTGAAAGTGAGAGTAGCTCCAATATTATGAAAACTGAAATAGATTTCCTTTTGAAACAATCCGAAGAGTACCATAGAGAACATACGAGGAAGGCAATTGCAAGGGGAGATATTCGTTCTAGGAAGGGGGTGAACGTTGTACGCCATTTTCCTCTTGGATGTGGAAGAAATGCTGCACCGGTGAGTGCCGAGGAAATTAGGAGAAGACAACCAGCCTGGATTGAAAAGCAAAGAAAAAAATCTCAAGAGGAGGAAAACCCGAAAGAGGATCTTCAGGAGGACTTAGAGTAAAATCTTCCGATAAGATCAGATTAAGATGATGATCCCAAGGACATGTAATATTTTCGTAGGATTTTACAGTACCTTAACTCTAAGTAGATGTTGTGTAAAAGAGATAATAATGATCTGTACAAAAAAGGAAAAATAGTTTGGCTTTTAAAAGTATATGACTAGAATGTATTATAAAATGGCTGTTTAAGTAACTAAAGGTATATGGAAATCTTTAGTATGATAAGGATAAATTGGTAATATAATTATTGAGGAAGGTTATAGAAGGAAGCAATAAGGTTATAAATGACATTCGAAATGGATAATGTGATTACGTTAATGATTGTAATTTAAACATGAAGGGGATTATTCAGTGATGTTATGACACTATGAGGCAATAGTTGGGCCAAATATAACCCAATGAAGTTAAATTATGGAATATGGGGAATATAAAATTTTGATTCAGTAAGGATTGCGAGAATAAAGTGAGGAGGAAGCTGGGCTGTTTTCGTAGTTAATTATACCGAAAGTCAATAAAATTATTGGAGTATAAGACAAAGAAGATAATTGGATAGGGATGACAATAAATTTGAGGAAAGTTGTAGATAGTAAGCAACTTATGTGTGGAGTGGTATATGTATCATGAATTTATTACACTGTATGGAAAGGATGTTTTGAGGTGGAATTTTATGAATGTTGATAAACGTCAAAAGATGACATGAGATGAAAGTATTAATCTGGCTTAGTGTGTATGACAAGAAAATAGAAGGTACCTATACTTATGGAACTCATGATATATATCTAAAAGGGAAACCACTGGTTGAGAATGATTGATGTGGTGACTTTGAATGCAGACAAATAGCTTTGATGAGAAAATTTCTAATAGCTACAGTGCTTCAACATTGACTGTTCAACGCTATAATGCTCCGAATACCTCACGCTTATGATGCATGAGTAAGATGGGAGTGACACGATAATGAGCTTACAAATTGAATTTTGGTTGTTGGTCATTGTGTTTTGTTATCTGGGAGTCTTAAATATTCTGGAGAATGTTTACCCAAATGAATTGAAAAACTTCTTTATTGCCTTGTATATAGGCATATAATTAAAAAAAAAAAAATTGAAAGATTCTTGAGATGACTATATTGAGATGAGATACCAAGTAATGAAAGTGTGAAGGAAGAATTACGAGACTGGTATAGAAAATCAGTTTATATAGAATATCATTACGAGAATTTGTAATATCTGTTTTGATACAGTAAAATGACAAGAGTTAGGAACAACATGAGGCTAATTGTGTGACACCCTGGAAACCTATGAAGATGAGTTAGGGATTGAATGGATGAGTACGTATTTATATACCTTTAAGATTAAGTGTTTTAGGAATACATAAACATCTTTGAGAAGAGATTATAATCATACACAGCAAGTATGAAACGTAAAATTTTTAAAACTTGCTGAGAAGCCTAACGGCTAAATCACAAGTTAAGGGATCACATGCTGTGAGACATAAGTTTAAGATAGATATTCCCAAGGAAATACTCAAGAGAAGTTTTGCTCTGGATCTCGTTAAAGCAAGCACTAAGTTATGTGATTATAAAAAGGAAGCTGTAAGCTGAGAGTGATATTAGTATTAATATTGAAAAATACTTGAGGAGAATCTAGTTTTAAGTTTTACAATTTCAAGTACAATTTATAAATTAGTTAAGGAAGAATGATGTTATGTTCATATGAAGGAGTGGAACAAAGGATGATAGAAGTTGACCTTGAAAATGAAGTCAGATAATGAAACTTTCCTAATATATTATGGAAATTGGAATTCGAAAATGCTTAAGGCATACATGATTCAAATGGGTTTGAGTCTTAAGTGACAAATCAATATCGTAATGCAAGAAAGATACAAGGTAATATAGAGGCATGAAAGATGATTATGGACAAAAGGATGACTCTTAGGAATTGTGGTATTGCATGAGATGCAATGATCAAGTTGAGATAAATCTTTGAGGCATCAATAGGATTATAAAGCATACACGCATAATAGATTATAATTCAATGGAGATGACATTGTGATGAATGATATATAGTATAAGGAAACTCAAACATATGGTTGGAAATGATATGAATGATATGAAGTTATATACAAGTATAATAAGAAGGTTGACATGCACTATAAGAATTATTATATTGAAACTAGGATTGGGATACGGATGAATAAAGGGGGAATGTAGTCCAAAGCATGTGAACACATGGATTCCTATATATAAAGAGAGATGTTGACATTTGAAAATGCATGTATATATGTATATATGAAATTGATAATTTGACTAACTAAGGTGAAGAATTGTTTTCAGTAATTGGGAGATTTTGAAATAATGCTAGAGGAGGTCAGTGAGCTAAAGTGTTAACGGACATGCAATGAACGATTAAAGTTATGAGTGACTTTGAAGGTAAACCTTGGATTGTTTAACTTCTTAATGGAACTCTATTAAATGAAGGGTATGGACCAGTATAAGATGAATGAATTAAGGTTGAAAAATTTGGTACGGAGCAAATTAATAAGATGATGATTAAGTATACATAAGTAAGTATGATATGTGATTAAAATTGGTATAATTGAGATGAAGCTATGGTTCAAATTTAATAATGGTGATAAAGGCATGCTTAGTGTCTCGATATTAGAGATCATGGTTGTGAAAAGTATTACTGATCCAGTTTCAAAGGATGATAATTGCCATAAATAAAGCATTTAATTGCCATAAATAAAGCATTTAATTGAACTGAAGGTGAACGAGGTAAATAAATTGAATGTCCCTATAGAAGGAACAAGGAGTAGGATCATAGAAGGAGATTGATAACGCAACATCGACGGAAATTCGAGGACGAATTCTATTTAAGTGGGGGGGATTGAAATACCCCATACTTTGATATGGTGATAAATAAAGTTGATCGAATGCAAATTGAGGTCAATTAAAATGTTTAGAAGTGATAAAAGACGAAAGGAGTAGTTTAGGATAAAATATTTCGCAAGTGAGAAAATAATAAAAAAATAATAATAATTTTATCGGAGGAGAATTTGTGAGATAAAAGGTGATTTGGAAGTCAAGTGAGGCATAATAAGGTATTTTGGGTACCAAGGAGACAAGATAAAATTTTTAGAATAAAATAATATTTTATTAATAAAATAATATTAAAATATTAATATTTAGTCGGATGTTGAAGTCAATCAAGAAGAAGGATCATATGGTTGATCCAAGTGGGGGAGAAGATGACAAGCCCGACTCTATAAAAATATTTATCATGACATATATGTGATAGATAGCATGTTTGCATGCTAGGAGAGTCTCGAAAAATTTACAAAAGTCGGTATTGTACCTAGAGGTACAAGAAAATTGATTTAAGCCTCGAACTAGATCAAATAGAGAATTTAGGATGAAATTAAGAATTTTAAAGTCCCAGAATGGTTTAATATGGTAATTCGGAGTTCGAGGATCAGATTGGAGTCAAACCGAAATTTTTGCTATCTAGGGGCAAAATGGTCATTTGCCACCTGGAGACAAAATGGGAATTTTTAGAAAAGATTTTTGGCCCCATTTGACTTATTGGAGTAAGATTTGAAGTTTAGAAGTGAAAAATTTTAATTTCGGTATAATTTGGAGTAAAAGGGTAAAATGGTAATTTTACCATCCGAAATCGAAAATTTAATTTTTGAAAGGATTTTGATCAAATTTAATTATTTGGAGTGTGAAATGTGTATGAGGAGTGAAAATTATGCATTATGGAAAATTTTCAATTTTTAGGGTAAAAATGTAATTTTTGAAAAGTTCAGGGGTAAAAGTGTAATTTTGAAAAATTTGCTCCACCAAAACTTTGAAAAAATCTGAAAATTTCACTTAAGACTTGGATAAGTCAAAGGGAATGCATGGTGGAAAAAGTAGGACAAATGGATGGCTAGAAAAAAAAATGAATTAATAAAATATTTAAAATATGAATAAAATAATATTATTTCATTAAACAATAAAAAAGGCATAAAAAAATCAGCCCACCCATTCTTCTTCTTCAACATTCGGCCAAGCAAGAAACAAGAGAGAGAAAGGAGAAAATAAAACCCTAGCTAAGAAATTTAAAGGGAAAATAGGTGGAAATTCAAAAATCAAGTGAAAAAAGGTAACATTTCTTAAATTTGTCTTGTGCTTTACCTTTCCCATGCATTTTCCATCATTTTTCATGGTTGAATCATGTGATTTGAGGATGATTTGAATTCTGGTCATATGGGTTTAGAGAGAGAAAGTTGTTAGATAAATTTGATTTTGAGCTATGTTAGTGTTTAGTGTTAGTTTAGCATGTTTATGAGTAAAACAACAAGAAAAATATTTATCTTCTCCATGAATTTCCCTAGGCCGAATCTAGCCAATGGTATGTGAGGATGAGGTTGACTTTATTTTAAGAGAATTGGGTGGAAAAATGATGAATTATGAGGTTGGAAATTAAATGGGAATTTTCGGTGCAATAAATTGAAATTTTTACCCACTAGGGGTAAAAGCGTAATTTATAGTCCGGACTGATAAATTGGACCAAATTCACAGTCATTGAGGTATTGTGGATATAATTGGATAATTGAAATTGAAATGGATGGAATTGGAGTCGAATTGGGGATTTTAGGAATTTACACCGTGTATAGGCGAGTTAGGTCGGACACCGCAATTAAGCGATTGTCTAGACATTTCAAATCCTATCTAGTGCATACGCATGGATAAGAGCCTGAAATAATTTATGATAAATTGACACAATTTATTGAATTTTGTGTCATGGATTATGGATAGGTGGTGAGTCAATTGTTTCGGGTAAGAGACTGCACCCGAGGGCGGAAGATAGGAGTATTTCTACTCCTAATACTGTGAGTAAACTTATTATCGTCTTAATTATCTAGAGTAGTTTTATACAACTGTGTGATTTTATGAAAAATGGGTTTAAATGGTAAATTGCTATGTTTTAAGAGAAATTGTGATTTTATAAAATGATTTTATAAATTTTCTGGAAAATCGAATATTGGTTTTGAAAATAGAGTAATTGGAGACTGCTAGTTTGTGTTGCAAATTTATGGTTTTGAATTGAATGGCTTATGACAATAAATGAGCATGAATGGCTAAACTGATTTTGGTGTTAGAATTATTTATACTGTGTATTCAGCCTTGAGAGGCTAGGTTGCGATAAATTGCCATGTCATGCTAGAATGAATTTTATTGATTGGTGGATTATATATTAATTATTTACTGCAGAGGGGGTTCCGTGGACCAGCCTATTAGAGGGGCACGGTAAACTCCATTATATTATTACCTCGAACGGAGAGGCGCGTAGGGTATCTCCTGGGGTAAAGCTTAGGGTTCACTTCACGCCAAACCACCACGTGAAGGGGAACTCAGCCAACGCCAAGGAACGGCTGTATTTTTCTCAAACTAAAAATATATTTTAAGTGTATACGAAATTTTAATAGCCTTGGCGGACTCGGTTGGATGCCCTGCGCAAGGTATCACCGAGTATGAGTTTTGGCACGAGCCAAAGTTTTAAGAAATTCATAAGCCAAGTTGATTACTCGATTTATATGGATTGATTTTATTTGGTTGAAATGAACTGAAAGGTAATGAAATTACAGTATGATGACTTATTTTAATTGTCTCCATTTACTCGGCTTTAGATACTTTAGATGGTATCTGTTTACTCACTGGGATTATAAAATCTCACCCCTTCTTCCTATACATTTTTCAGGCTCAGGACAGTTTGTAGATAGTCGAGTAGGACGAGAACTAAGCTCGGAACTGCATTATAGAAAGTAAGAGTTCACAGTCTTACATCCTCTTGGTCAATTGGAGCCCACGTGTCATTGCAGATCAAAACTTATATTTTGGTTATCTGTATTTCTATTCATACAATTTTTACTTTACTTTCATGTGCGAAAAATTATTTACGAATATTTTTATAAAAATTTATTTTATGAGAAAATAGAATATTTTATTTATTATTTTTGAATAGTACTAGTTGTCAACAATTTGCTTTCAAATGAACGTTTTAGATACGTAATTTGTTTTTAAATCATTAAATATATATTTTCTGCTCACCTACTACATTTTTAGCAAGTTTTGAGATTTTTGACGAAAAATTATGAAAATGCCCCTGTGAGCCAGAAAATAATATTTTATTATTTTTATTAGAAAATGACTTGTGATTTTTTTTTTGAAATGCGAGATTTAATAACTGTTACTCACCGAGAAGTGTGAAAGCTGATACGAGAGCCTTGCGGGGTTTCGATAGGCATTCGGGGTGAAGAATGTCTGTCGAGGCCTCGCGACGGTTGTCATGGACCCGATGGGGAGTTCCGGGTCGTGACAATTAGTTTTTGGCTTGAGCCCTGTTTTTAATAAAAGTCATAAGCCTTAACAACTGTTTTGGTAAATTACAAATATTTTATGGTTTAAGAAATAAATTGAAAACCTTATGAAATGGTTTGTAATATGTTGTTTAAACTAGCCTCCATTTTACTCACTTTTAGATATTTATAATAATGTCTGTTTACTCATTAGGATTGCAAAATCTCACCCACCTCCTTTCCAAATATTTCAAGCCTGTGGTAGCTTGTAGATACCCTATTTTGTCGAGGATTCCAGTTGACCCCTCTATCTCACAGATAGTAGGTTACTATCACCAACACTTGGTGTATTTATGAGCCACTTATCATTGTAATTATTATTATACATTATAACTTTGTAAATTATTGTATGTATGAATTTATTTTACTTACACGTGTTTCTATAAATATTGTTTTATATAAAAATGCTATATTTTAATCAATATTTTGAATAGTAATATTTGTCTATAAATCCTTTAAAAAAAATTTGTCTTTTGATTTACTTGAGCCGGAAACGACTGGTAATTGTTTAAAACGGAATGTTTAACAACGATTGCTCACAGGAAATGCAAGAAACTGATACGTAAGCCTTGCGTGGTTTCGATTGGCATTTTGGGTAATGAGTGTAAATCGAGACGTCGCGACGATTGTCATGGGCCAGAGGGAGGTTTCGGGTAGTGACAATATATGTTGTGCATTGATTGCTGACATTGTGTGATGATCATAACTATGCGTGTACACGATGTGGGGGGATGCACATGCTAGTGATGACAGTGGTGAGGGAGATGGATAGTGATAGTGCCTATGTGAACGATGTAGGGGGATGCACACGATGGCACTAATTGTACACGATGTGGGGAGATGCGCACGATGACTCCAACTATGTGCACAATGTGGAGGGATGCACAAGAGCTGGGTGAGACGATGGTGGTATTGGTGTTTATCTATGTATATATGTGTATATATATGTTTATGAAATAAAAGTTCATGAATATGTTATATTGTTGTAATGCATGTGAAAATTTGGCATCTTGAACTTTGGGAATTTTTAAGTTTTTATGTTGATTTTGTCATTTTAGTAGGATGGCCTTCTTCTTGAGAGAATGATAACTTTTCTTTGGTGTTCTGTTTCTTGCTACAGCGAAAATGATTCTCACTGCAGCGAGAAACTCTCGGGTTTGAGGGGTTTGCCTGACCTGGTTCTCATTACAGCAAGAATGCATTCTTGCTGCAACGAGAAATTTGCTAGAGCCTCTTGCTACAGCGAGAAACTTTTTGTTTTGGCCACTTGAATCTTGCTGCAGCGAGAAATTTTCTGTCTGGTATACTATCTTGCTGATTCTTGCCATTTTTTTTCATTTCATTTACACCATAGTTGATCATGGACTCCCAACATTTAGGGGTTTATTTAATTAAGTTTGAAATGAGGAATTTTAGAGAGAAACCCTCGGCCAGTTTAGAAACCCTCGTCCAACTAATAACTTGAGCTAAATTTCGCTGCAGCGAGAATGCCTTTCCGCTGCAGCAAGGACCTATCGTTTCATTTGACTTGCTTGTATATCATTGAAGCTCTCATTCTTCAAATTCTTTGTTGTGTATGGAATCATTACTATCAAGTGATTAATCATTTAAGGGTTTAACGAGGGGTTTTAATAAGAATGAAACTAAATTGCATTGTTTTGAAAATAAATGCATCATGAATTCTTTAAACTTTCCCTCTTGTTTGCTTGTTCCCTTCTTATGTTCACTCACTGGGTTTATACTTACCATTTTCAACTTCACGTTTTCAGATCAGGAGGCAGCCGATAACTAGGTTGAGGTACCCTCATAGATTCGTCTCTTTGGTAAGTATCTCGGCATTCAATAACTATACGTCACCCAGGTCTCTCCGCTAGAAGTCGAGTACTCTTTTGTTGTGTATAGACAAACTAATGTAAATTATTAAAATATATGTTCAGACAATATATGTACACTTTGATTGGTATGCCACTATGAGTTGGAAATGCTTAGTGTTATTTTGATTCAAAGTTATGAAATGTGACTTAGCAACTTTTGATGGAATGATGAACAAGTCATATTAATAGGCTTGCTTAGGCTTAGTGGACTACATCCATTGGGCCCATGCGCCGATCATGGCCCGAAATTTGAGTCGTGACATAAATGCTTTACTTGAAACAAACTCTTCATCTTATTATCAAAATGTACTTTCATTACAAATAAAATAAATAGAAATAAACATGAAAATATAATTGCTTTCCAAGGCACCACATTCTCAAATTTCTAACATTTCCAAGATTCATGAAGAGATAGCTTCTGTCAAGTCTTCTCTTATTTTGAATGAAAGCAAAGTTAATCCCTTAAAATTATTGCAAAGTATGTTCGAATCTTCTTGAGAAGAGCTAAAGAACTTCAACTGGAAGCCTTGATTTGATTACTTCCTTATTCATGTAGCTTTTGCTTTTCATTTTTTTTCTTAAGGTTTAGACCTTTAAATTTTTTTCCATATTGTAATGCATTTTGAATTAGCAATAAAAATGAAATTTTCTTACTACCTTTCTTTACTTGTGAAGAAATTTATAAAGATAATCTTATGAAACCTTCAAAATACTTTGGTGTTTTGAAAATTTTCTAGTCACCAATTGAACTTCAAAACAATTCAACTTGCAATTGCAATTTGTTTCACTTGAGATTTAATTGATTGAATCACAAAATCCAAAGAGAAGTACAAACTTGATTTATTCTTCAATTTTCCATCTTGATGGCTTTATCGTTGTAAAAACTTGAATCATCTTCAATGTAAGAGATTTTTTTTATTTGATTGACTTTGACAATGGGACCAACTACCTATGTACCTATTAATATGAAAGATTATGTGTAAAACCCGACCCTATAAATACATGTCATGACATACATGCACTGAGTAGTATGTTATTATGCTAGGAAAAACACTTAAGAATAGACGAAACTCGGTATTGTACCTAATGGTACACTTGAGTTGATTTAACCTCGAACTAGTTCAAATAGGAATTGTAGGATGAAATTTAATATTTTATAGTCCAGGAATGACTAAAAATGATTGTTCGGAGTTCGAGGGTTCATTTGGGGTAAAATTAGAAATTTTGATATTCAAGGGCAAAATTGTTATTTTACCACCTAAGATAATAATTTGATCATGGAGTGAAATTTTTGACCAAGATTAACTATTTGGAGTATAATTTAATGATAGGAAGTGAAAAAGTTTAATTCTGGTGATTTTTGGAGTGTAGGGGCAAAATCGTAATTTTGCCACCCACGGACAAAATTTGAGATTTTGAGAGAATTTAGATCAAATTTGACAAATTGGAGAATGGTATGAGTATAAGGGATGAAAAATATGTCTATGGGCAATTTTTCAATTTTTGGGGCAAAAATGTAATTTTTGACTTTTACGGGGGCAAAAGTGTAAATTTCAAAAATTACTCCACCGAGACTTTGGATGAGTCTGAGAATTTTATCTAAGCTATGAATATATGAGACAAGTGTATGGTGAAAATTTGGAAACAAATGGATGAAATTTTAAAAATGGGCCAATGGGAAAGTGACACGTGGCATTTTTTAAATGAAATAATATTATTTTAATGAAAAGTCAGCCCATTTAAACCCCATTTTAAGTGCTGGCCGGCCATAAGGAAGAACAAGAGAGGAAATAGAGAGGAAAGGAAGAAAAAAAGAAAAACCAAAGAGAAACAAGAAAATTCAAAGGGAAATTCGCGGTTTTCGACCGTTTACGCGTCTAACGGTAAGATTTTTCGATTTTAGCTTGATTTCTACCTTTCCTATGCCTTTATTTCCATTTAGCATGCTTGAGGAGAGAGATCAAAAAGTGATATCAAGGGCTGGACGAAATTCTAGGGGAGAGAAATTGAAATTTTTAGGTTTTGATTTTTAGTTAAATTGATAGTTTTAGTTAGTTAAATGTGTTTAGAAATTAAATTGGGCAAGAAATCATTAAATTTTCACAATACCCACTCTTGGCTGGATGCTCAATGCTGTACAATGATGATGAATTGATTTTATTCTAAGGAAAATGAAGAGAAAATGATGAAAAACGATTAAACGTGATAGAAAAACAAAGTAGAAAATTAACCGAGTTAATGTCCCATTTTTGGCCGAATTTTCCAAGGAAGGGAGTGAGCTGATTTTGTTGTTTTTAGAAGGTTATTGGCTGATATTTAATGGTTAGAAATGTTGGAGAGAGAATGGGATGATTTAGAGCTAAAATGGAGCGCGTTAGCAATTTATCGGGCAAAGTGCCAAAAATAGGTTAATACCGCGTTTAAGCCGTTTTAGGCTATTGCATTTCATACCATGCATTAGTATAGGATTTAAGTTAATTATATAGTGATTTAGCATCAATGTGATGAATTGTGTAAATTTTTGTAATGTGTCTAGGAGGAGAGCCTTCCGGAAAAGGCAAAGAAGTCGTACCCGACGAGTAGTGATCGGGGCGCTTAGAAAGCTTTTAGTTTGTACAAACGGTGAGTAAACTTATTATTATTGTAAATTATCTAGAGTTTATTTTTAAATGCCCTTTATGTATTTTATGAAATGAAAACGAGATTAAAACGGGATTTTTGATGTTTTAGGAATAAATGTGACAAATAAAAATATATTGTATTGATTATGAAATTGAGTAATTGGAGGCTACAAATTGACTTGAAAAATATATATTTTCCTAGGAATGGCTTATGAGAAATGAGTATATGTGGCTATATTTTGTGAATGCATTGGGAAATTTATGTAAGTTGTTTTACTATGCAGGCTGGATAAATAAATAAAAGCCACGTTATACTGTCGAAATTTTATTAAAATTGGTGGGTTAGTCACTGCAGTGACGGGTTTCCGTGGACTGCCTATTAGAGGGGCACGGTAAACCCAGTTATATAGTTACTCCGGTTGTAGAGGCGAGGAGGGTAACTCCTGGGGTAGTATTAGAGCTCACTTCACGTCGAACCCCCACGTGAATGTGTAACTCGGCCAACGCCAAGGAACGGCTGGTTTTAAAAATAAAAATGTGTTTCACGTGTGAATATTTTAACACCCTTGGCGGACTCGGTTAGATGCCTCGGCCAAGGTATCCCCGAGGATTAGTTTTGGCTTGAGCCTTGTTTTAATAAAAGACATAAGCCTTAACAACTGTTTTGGTAAATTACAAATATTTTATGGTTTAAGAAATAAATTGAAAACATTATGAAATGGGTTGAAATTTGTTGTTTAAACTTGCCTCCATTTTACTCGCCTTTAGATATTTATGATAATGTCTGTTTACTCATTGGGATTGCAAAATCTCACCCAACTCCTTTCCACCCATTTCAGGTTCAGTATAGACTGTAGATAGCTGATCTCATCGAGGACTACCATTGGATCTGCATTTTCCAAACCGTAGGTTCACAGTCCTCTTTACTTTTGTTTATTCGGGGGCCCTCTTGTTATTGTAAATTAAATTAAATATTTTGGCTTACTGTATTTCAGTATGTATAAATTTATTTAGCTTTTACGCTATAAAAATTATTCACGTATAACTCTATAAATATTGTTTTATAAGAAAATAGAATATTTTCCTTAATATTTCTTTTATTTTCTTATTATATTCAAATAACCGTAATTTCGTTTTAAATGAAGATTTTAGACTTTTAAACTCATTTTGAATATGAATTATGTGTTTTGTACTTGTATATTACGTTTTAGCCAGTTTCGAAATTTTTGAGAAAAAAATGACCAAAATACCCCTGTGTGGCGAAAATTTTATTTTGATTGTTTTTTATCTAAAATAATATATATTCTCTAAAAACTCGATATTTAACAATGATTGCTCACAGGAAAGGAAAGAAATTGATATGTAAGCCTTGTGGGGTTCCGGTTGGCATTCCGAATAATGAGTGTCAATCGAGACGTCGCGACGATTGTCATGGGTCTGAGGGAGGTTCCGGGTCGTGACATTATGTCATAATGTAATTCATTTTTTTAGACCTTCACTTTTTTGTAAGTCATCCTGTTATGTCGACAATACTTAGCAAGATATGAAGAATTGAATCAAAAGCTTGGATATGAAGAAAATTACAAACGTTGCATACGAAGACAAATTAAGTTTAGTACATGATAGATGATTTCACTAAAATCAAAAGCTGAAGCACTTGAAAAATAAATCCTTGGCTTTGGCAAGAATTAAATTGTCAAGCCTAAGTCAAGAAACTAGTGGCATTATTAAGGGGCAATAGGGGAGAGTAAAATTCAGTCAAAATCGAATTAATCGACAAATTTGATTAATTTGGCTTCAGTTAATTCAGTTAATTTAGATAATTAGATTATATCGATTTTATCGATTTGGGTCAATTACAAAATTTAAAGTCAGTTAACCAAATTAATCAACTTTGAAATAAGTATATTTAAAGGTTTTTATAACATGTATGCACTCACATTGATTTTCTATACATACATACATACATACATATATATATATATATATATATATATATATATGAATGAAAGACTAGATTTAATCATCGAAAGGGATTTTCTTACATGTTTTAAGTCACACATTTTTTTCTATACATGTGTATGAATAAATGACTTAGATTTAATCATCAAAAAATAAAAATAAAATACACCTTAATAGACATTAATATTATTAAATATTTATATAAATATAACCATACAAAAATTAATGCAAAATTAATGCAAAATATAATGAAAACTATACCCTAAGCTTAAGTGAAATACCCCATACTTTGATATGGTGATAAATAAAGTTGATCGAATGCAAATTGAGGTCAATTAAAATGTTTAGAAGTGATAAAAGACGAAATGAGTAGTTTAGGATAAAATATTTCTCAAGTGAGAAAATAACAATAAAATAATAATAATTTTATCGAAGGAGAATTTGTGAGATAAAAGGCGATTTGGAAGTCAAGTGAGGCATAATAAGGTATTTTGGGTACCAAGGAGACAAGATAAAATTTTTAGAATAAAATAATATTTTATTAATAAAATAATATTAAAATATTAATATTTAGCCGGATGTCGAAATCGGTCATGAAGAAGGATCATATGGTTGATCCAAGTGGGGGAGAAGATGACAAACCCGACTCTATAAAATATTGGTCATGACATATATGTGATGGATAGCATGTTTGCATGCTAAGAGAGTCTCGAAAAATTTACAAAAGTCGGTATTATACTTAGACGTACAACAAAGTTGATTTAAGCCTCGAACTAGATCAAATAGAGAATTCACGATGAAATTAAGAATTTTAAAGTCCCAGAATGGTTTAATACGGTGATTCGGAGTTCGAGGATCAATTTGGAGTCAAATCGAAATTTTTGCTATCTAGGGGCAAAATGGTCATTTGCCACTTGGGGACAAAATGAGAATTTTAGAAAAGATTTTTTGGCCCCATTTGACTTATTGGAGTATAATTTGACTTATTGGAGTAAGATTTGAGGTTTAGAAGTGAAAACTTTTAATTTCGGTATAATTTGGAGTAAAAGGGTAAAATAGTAATTTTACCACCCTAGGGGCAAAATTGTAATTTTCCACCACCAAGACATTTTTCCAGCACATGGTCTTCCTTTATCCTCATTTTGACCATTGACTAATTGTGTGGTGGAGATAAAAAGGATTAAAATTTT